>NW_007726146.1:1218603-1335563 GCF_000696425.1 Galeopterus variegatus
TATATATATATATATATATATATATATATATATGTTCCCAAATTTAATCTTGTCCAAAACTCAGCACAATGACTTGATGGTGAGTTCCTTCATAAATATTTACCCCCAAAATGAGTCAAGATAATAATCATTTGATGTGTGAATATCAGAAAGGAAAGAGACCTCTGAGAAACTCAATTCAAATTTCTCTGTCTGCTTGTGCAAGTGAGAAAATATGAGCACTGGGATGACTGTTCAGAACTCAAGTTTCCTCCCCCACAGGACAAGATCACTCTAATTCTCCATATTTCAGAGCACCGGGTTGATGGTGTACTGCCCCATCCATGTTGCAGTTTATTGATTTCTGGGTTATAATATATTTTTCCCAAACAGCTGTGAATCCAAGAAGTGGTATTTTCTCTCTCATTCTTTATTTAGTATTAATACCTGCAATATGCCTGAGAAAGAAAACTAAAGGCAAGCTTGTTGAGAGAATAAAAGGCACACGCACTATCACGAGACAGTGGGGGGTAGAGAGAGAGGGGAGAGAGAGAGAGAGAGAGAGAGAGAGAGAGAGAGAGAGAGAGGAGAGAGGGCAAGATTCTCCAAAAATGATGCTCATTGAAAGAGAAGCAGAGAAGATAGAAGAGTGCAGAAGATAATTTCAAGAAAAAAAAAAAATCTCACTGAGCTAAATGTGCTAAAGCCATAGAATACCCCCTCTAAGGATAAAGTTTCATTCTTTCTGACATGACATTTTTCCGAAAGAAGAAGTTTAACACGTTATATAAATACCCCAGCACGCAAATGCAGTGGTAGTAATAATTAGTTTTCTCCCCTTTCATCTCCGTTGTTTCTGCCCACACATATTTCCTATTTTGAGCTTTGGTGTAACAAATGCATCTTTCAAACTGGAAGCCCACGCCTTGTTTGCACAAACACAGGTCTCTTTATCACCACGTGCAGTCTCTCCAGCTTGTGGGACTGAACAATGCGGCATTTTCTTCTCTCCCTGGCCCTAGAGCTCTGACAGAATTCATTTAATTTCCATGGAAAATGTAATCTGCAGGTGATAATAGGTCACTCACAGCAATATCATTCTGCCTGCCCTGATCACCCATCATTGGGCTAATTGTGGGATAACATAATGTATGGCTAAGACACACACATGGAATTAGACTGGGAAGTTCTGTGTGTGATGCTATGAAGAAGGATATAAAAGAAAGTGTCAGAAAATATTATAGACATTGTCCCCTCTCCTAAACTGACTCAAGAAACAAAGGTAAGGCATCTCATATACAGAACATCTTCGGTATTCTTGTTGTCTGCTAAATCCGCAGGATACTGGTGTTTCACTGGGCACAACCAGACCACCCTTAATGGAGTAGCTTCTTGGGTCTTTGGGAGAGTAGCTGAGAGTAGTCAAATGATTGCTTGGGCAATAGTGATAATAGCCCACTAATTCGTGGCTCTTGCTCTAAATTATTTCTAAAAGATTGATCACAAAACTGATGTTCTTCCTTCTAAGCCCAAAAGAGAAGCAGAAGCCATTTCTGTGCAGAATTGCTTTCCTCAGTGCAGATATATAAATTTTCCTGCACATGCTATGTTTTTCGTTTGTTTTTGAGTTGTCAAAGTCATAATATATCATAAAATGTGGGTATCATAAAGGTGGGCCCAAAAGTTGACTTAGCCCAACATACTCACTTATTTAATAACATTTTTTTTTTCTTATTACAAGGAGAATTCATGATCATTGTAAACTATCTGGAAAAAGTGAAGAAAATATAAACAAGCCCACCCTCCAGAGAGCCCCTCAGTACAGATACTGAACGTGAAGCTACAGGGAAGGCAAATTATTATTTCTCAGAAAGGGAAGGTAGGAGGGTGGGAGGATGTGTTTGCACCGAGGTTTGGAAAGTGATACCTGAGAATAGTGTGTGACCGTCTTAGCTGTCCACGTCACTGATGGTGTCCAGTCCCCACCTGCTGCCCCCAGAAGCAGAACTGCTCAGGCAGGGCCTCCTGGCTCCCCTCCAGCCAAAAAGCAAGGAGACCTCCTGGGCCAGCAAGAAGCCAGGCCAGCTCCAGGGCATGAGGCCAGATATTCCGGCTTTGGAAGAGGAGAAGAGCTGACCTGCTCCCTGTTGTCCTTCCCCAGTTTTGTCTGGGTGTGAAAATGGAAAATATACTCACAACTTGAGCAAGACAAAAAGAGAAATTTAGAGACCCTGGGAGATACAACAAGGAAGAAAGAGCCCAAGGGAGAAGGAGAAAGTGGATGAAACTCAGAGGAAGGCACAGAAGGAGAGGAATAAATAGAGTGTCGGGAGTGAGGGAGCAGGGCAGGGGCTGAGGGCAGTAGGGAGCAGAGACAGAAGGAGAGGGAGATGGAGGAAAAGAGAGAGACAGGCAATGAGGAGCAGAGACAGAGACACCCAGAGTGAGGCAGAAACAAGATAGAGACTGACCTGAGCGGGTCTGTGCACAGACTGAGCCTGATAGTGTGGCTGGGGGGAGGCAGGGGTAAGAGTGTGTGCATGTGTATGTGAGTGTTTATGAGTGGCGGGGCTGTCAGAGCTGGAAGGGGCCTTAATCAAGGCACAGGGTTTGAAAACTTCCTCTGAATCTAATAATTCACTCGCTCACGTGTAGCCCTAAACACTCGAGCACCTTGGTAAGCCTCAAGAAGAGATTTTTCTCTTTATTTTTTCTCTCTTCCTTAAAAGCATCACTCTGGCCATACTCCATCCATTTTGTCAACAACTTGGTGACTCTCTGATTCATAACTCTGCACCTTGAGACATAATATGCAGTCATTTGGGGGGGGGGGGGTTCCGGCCTTAATCAAGGCACAGGGTTTGAAAACTTCCTCTGAATCTAATAATTCACTCGCTCACGTGTAGCCCTAAACACTCGAGCACCTTGGTAAGCCTCAAGAAGAGATTTTTCTCTTTATTTTTTCTCTCTTCCTTAAAAGCATCACTCTGGCCATACTCCATCCATTTTGTCAACAACTTGGTGACTCTCTGATTCATAACTCTGCACCTTGAGACATAATATGCAGTCATTTGGGGGGGGGGGTGGTTCCTATCAGCCTGAATGTGATAGGAGCTAAGCAGAAGGAGTGGGGGCTGGTGGGTGGGAGAGTGTGAGTGTGCTCTGTCAGCCTAGTTCAGGGGAAAGACCCAGCTTCTTCGGGGCACCAAGAGCTAAATCAGATTGCTAGCACTGAGGTCTCAGAGCAAGAGGCTTAGTCATGAAGGGTCAGGTGGCTGGGCAATGATTCTCCATCCAGGGTGTCAGGCTACAGGTCCATGAGCAGAGAGTAGCAGGAACCAGGCTGAAGAAACACTGGATCCTGAGCACAAGGACCAGGACTGAATTCTATAAGGCAACACAGGGAGGAAGGGGGGTGATTAACAAGAAGCTCTGTCTGTGAGCAAGGCAGCCCTAGGGACACTGGATCCTGAGAATGAATGGTGGTGGAGATCCATGATGAAACAATGGCACTACCAGTTTATTAGTCAGCATTCTCCGGATAGACAGAACCAAAAGGATATGTGTACAGATATGAGATGGGACTTATCAGGGGCATTGGCTCACCTGGACATGGAGGCTGATGAGTCCCACAACAGACCATCTACAAACTGAATACTGGCAGTGTGGCTCAGTCCAACTCCAGAAGTCTCAGAACCAAGGAAGTGGATGGTGCAAGTATTGGAACCCAAATGCTGAAGACTCTTGAGTTCTGATGTCCACAGACAGGAGAGCAGAGTGTGTCCCAACTCCAGCGGATAGAGAGAGGGATTCACCTTTTCTTCTTGTTTCAGATCTCTCACAGTCCCCAGCACATTGGATGGTGCCCACCAATATTAAGGGCAGATCTTTCCCACCCAGTCCACTCAGGCCCATATGGTAATCTCTTCTGGAAACACCCTAGTACACACAACCAAAAAGATTGCTTTACTGAGTTTCTAGGAATTCCTTAATCTAATCAAGTTGGCACCTAAAATTAACCATCACGCCTGGTAGATGTCACTGGGCTTCCCCCTCCCAGATCACTAGATCACAGTGGATGACTTGATTCAAAGCATCACAAGGTGGATGGAGGAAGTAGCTGGAACCATTCTGCCTGTGAAATTTGTCTCGAGTGCTGGGCCATGGTGGACCCGTTTGTGATGAATGGAGGAGAGACAGATATGGCTCCTACCCTATAGGTGTGCCCAGATGCATAGGAGACACAGGCAAATGAGCACCCACACATACAAAAATACACATGTGTGCTCACATACACACACGTGCATATGAGTACCATGATGGTGTGGACATTCGCAAAGAAAGAAATGATAAATTCTACATCCTTGCTACTCCAAGTGTGATCCGTAGATCTACAGCATCAACATCACCTGGATGCTTAATAGAAACACAGAATCCCAAGCCCCACCGCAGATATAGAATCAAAACAAACAAACAAACAAAAAAACATTGAACTCTGTAAAGCAGTACTCCACATGGAAGGGGATCAGGAAGGCTTCTCTAGGGTATAACAACTCCAAGAGTTGGGAATTACTTTCTTTGTCTTGTAAGTAAGGAAAATGATGTTTGAAACACTCTATTCATAGCCCAAAATAGTGTAACTATTAAGTGACAAAAGCTAGTCTCAAACTCAGGTTTAACAATTCCATATTAAAATTGTTAAACCAAGGATCTCCACTTATTTCATGACTACCATGTGCCAATTCCAAAGTAGCATACTTTATTACATCCATTGTCTACTTGGATTCTTACAACTGTATAAGATATATCCCCAGTTCACAGAGGAAGAAACAATAGACTCAGAGAGGCCAATCATTTTTCCCAAAGCCACACAGCTAGCAAAAGGCAAAGCTAGGATTCAAATGCACAACTGTCTAACTCCTGACTCTGGGTTTCATTTTTGATGCTGCGTTGGATTGCCCAGGGGCTGGTTGCTATGCCTCCCTGCCACATTTATTAACAATGGAAAATCTGCTCTTCTGGTGTCGCTGCCACTCTGTTCTCCTTTCTTGTTACAGCCAGCCTATAGCAGCCAGGTCTAAGGACAGCAGGCAAGAACCATAGAAGCTACACTCTGAGGGCAGGCAGCAGAGAGATCTGTGGCTCACGCTGGTTCCCCATGCTGGGCTCAAGGACTCCGTACCAGCACAGAATTTGGAGCCCCACTTGGGATCAGAACTGGAAGTTTGTGTTCTTTCTGCCTGAGCCATACACTTAATCTCCTCCCATGTCCACAGGCTGGACCCCCTGGAGCTGCCAGCCTGAGAAAAGTTAACAGACATCAGTTTCCGAGAATGTCTCCAGCTTTCCCGGTAGCTGAATGTGAAGGGGACACATCTGCTCAACTGTTTCAATAATTATAGCAACATGTCCTTCACCTCCCCCTGCCCAGCGTTCTTCCCAAGCAAACTCCATGTGTCCTCATGGCTCTGGCCTCAGATGCAGACAGCCATAGAATCCCTGCCCTTTGTCATTGATCTGCAGAGAGCTGACAAACAGAATGCAGGTAGACCTTCTCCCCACTTTGTTTTCCATCTCAAAATCTCCCCAACCCGTGGACGCATCTGCCTGCAGGAGGGAGCTCTCCAAAATGTAAACCGCATGTGCCTAAAGCAGGAATACTTGTTGTATTCCATTATACAATAACCACCAAAAATCCAAAAACAAAATAAAATCGGGTGACTCTGAAAATACCTGTGGATCATCACGTATCCCTCAGGGACATAACCATTCAGAAGTCTCTGAATCTCAATTCTGATTTTCTGAGCTGCCTCTCTGAGTCATTCCCCTGTTGGGCTCAGCTTGCCTTCGGGCAGCCTGGAGGCCCAGGGCCTGCTCAGGTGCAGCTGCTGAGTGGAGCAGGTTCCTAATAAGGCAGGTGTCAGTCCAGTGAAAAAATATTATTAGTGATTGTTTGTGAAGGATGAAACACTCACACGGTGGCTGGGAAGGGAGGTGACTGTCTGCTTAAGGGGACTGTGATCAGGATATAAAATCCTTATTCCTGGATGTGGCTGATGGGGATTCAGGAAGCAAGAGCATGCCACTTCTATCCCTTAGAGATCCAGGAACTCGAGACAACATGTTAGCTGGGATCAGGATCACCTAACAGGTGCAGAAATACTAGAGCAAATTGGTGACTCTTTGACTGCACGCACCAGGCAGGCTTGGTGATTCGGGGAATCACTGAGGAATGAATCACCCTGGGAATGAAAACATAGCATTAAGCTCTACAAATGCTTTTGAGATTAGAGGAGCCCCATGGTGCCTTTGACTTTAAGTGGAGATTGTTCCCCTGAGAGAAATCAGCTGCAAATCTTCACGGGCTCCTAGCATAAGGAAGGAAATTGTTCCAGCAAGGAGGCTTTTATCAAAGAAGCTGACTTGGAGTGAGAACTAGAGAAAGACCCTCACTAGACATCCTTAGGACAGGCTGTTGGAGCCCTGCGGTCAGAGGGAGGGCTGAGAAGATGTGGGTGCAAAGCCCAAGGTCACTCCTTCCCAAGGAGGCAGTAGAGGAGAAAAAGCGAGTATGGGATTTACAACCAAGAATCCTGGTTACAGAACCTGAGCCATCTTCTCCCTTTACCAACCAGACCCCAGAGGGATAAACATTGTTTTTGTTTTTCTAACTGAATTATGATTTAGATAAAACAACATTCTCCAATTTTAATTGTGCAGCTCATTGAGTTTTGGCAAATGTATTTCCCATGTAACCATCACCCCAGTTAAAATACAGAATATTTCCATCACCCCAGAAAGATCCCCCTGACCCTTATTAGTCAATACCCACCCCACCCCACCTGCCTTCTAGGGGCAGTCACTGTTCTGATTTCTGTCATCACAAGGTTAGTTTTGCTTGTTCTAGAACTTCATATAAATGGAATCATACAGTATATGTTATTTTATGTCTGGCTTTTTTCACCCAACAGAATGCTTTCAAGATTTGTCTCTGCTATTGTGTGTAGTGGATGTTAGTTCCATTTTCCCTTACAAGAATCTATCACAGTTTGTTTACCTGTAGATAGATGTTGAGTTTGATTAGAGTTTTGGGCTATTATGAATAAAGCTATTATGAACATTCTTGTATAAATCTTTTTGTGGAAGTAAGTATTTATTTCACTTGCAACAATATCTAAGAGTAGAATTTCTGATTCATAAGGCAGGTATACTTTTAGATTTATAAGAAGCTACCTTATAAATCTCAGCATAGTTGAACATTTTGTATTCCCATCAGCAATGTAAGAGAGTTCTAGGACATTCCACATTCTCACTGACCCTTGTTATTGTGAGTCTTTTTTATTTTACTCATTCTGATGTTTGTGAAGTCTTATGGGATTTTGATTTGCACTTCCCTGAAAACTGACTGCATGTTGCATCTTTTCACATACTTATTGTCTAATTGTATAGTCTGTTCCAAGTAATTTGTCCATTTTCTTTTTGGGTTATTTGTTGTTTCATTATTGAACTACGGGCAGGGGTTCTTTGTATATTCTGGATGTAAGTTCTTTGCAAATACTTTTTCCTGACTGTGACTTACATATGTATTTTCCTGATTTTTCCCCCAAATCAGAAGATGTTAATTGTGTTAAAGCACAATTTATTCCTTTCTTTTATGATTAGTGCTCTTTGAGTCTTACCTAAGAAAATTTCATCTATTTTAGAGCATGAAGATAATTATTTTATGTTCCTTATAGAAGTGCTCTAGTTTTTGTTTTTATGCTTAGGTCCGATTCAGCTCACATTAATTTTTATGAAAGGTAAGAAGTGAAGATTGAGGTCCCTTATTTTTTCCATGTAGATATTTGATTGGCCCAATAGTATTTCTTGAAGCCTTTCCTTTTCTTATACCTCTGTGAAAAATCAATTGAACATCTAAATGTGAATTTATTTATGGACTCTCCCTTCTCCAAGTGATGGGGTACTAAATATATCTTTCGTTCTAATATTTTGTCTTTTTTTTTTTTTTTTTCCTTTTTGTCTTTTTCCGTGTCCGGCAACGGATCGCAACCCTCAGTGTCGCCCCCGTACCGGACCGGGACCGGCAACGGGATTGCAACCCTCGGTGTTGCTCTCGCGCCTCGCTCAGCCAGTGAGCGGGAACCGGTCTGTATGTGGGATCCGAACCCTTACCCCAGTTCCTGACATACAGCTTCTAAATCCCTTGGAACTCCAGGGTGATGAGGTTGTGTTTTGTTCTAATGAGGTGACTTTTGGTGAGCTCCTGGATGAAGACTAGTCACTAGAAAACCAAGCAATAATTAGAAGCTTGTAACTTTCAGCTTCAACCCCCATCTTTCAGGGACAGGAGAGAAGCTGAAGACTGAGTTAAGAACTGATCATGCCTATCTGATGAAGAGTCCATAAAAAAATCCCTAAGGTAAGAGGTTCAGAGAGCTTCCAGACTGATGACTGCATCCATGTGCCAGTAGGGTGGCGCCCCTACTCCACAGTGACAGAAATTTCTGTGCTTGGGACCCTTCTGGACCTCTCCCTGTGTGTCTATTCATCTGGCTGTTCATCTGTATTCTTTATCATATCTTTTATCATGTAATAAACCATTAAACATAAGTGTTGCCCTGAGTTCTGGGGTTGATCTAGCAAATGACTGAACATAAGGAGGGAATACTGGGAACCGCCAATTTGTAGCCAAGTCTGACAGAAGTTGTGGGCAACCTAAGGACTCACCACCTGTGAATGGCATTTGAGGTGGGGGGCCGTCTTGTAGGACTGAGCCCTTAACCTGTGAGGCCTGTGCTAACTCCAAGTAGACAGTGTCAGAATTGAATTGAATAATAGGACACCAGTTTTGTGTCCAAAGATAATTGGAGAATCGCTGGGGGGGCGGGGGGCATTTCTGGTGTCATAAGGGAAAGATCAAGAGTAGTGTGAGAGTAAAGCAAGACAGTTTGTTTTTCCTGTACATAATGTGGTTGATTTGGGCATGTTAAACAAACCTCCCATTCCTGGGATAAATCCTAATGATGCATTATCCCTTTCATATATTTCTGAATTAATTATTCTAACATAATTCTAAGAACTTTTTGATTTATAATAATGAGGAATATTGGACTATAACTTTATTGTGTGATTATATTTTTGGCAGGTTTTGGTATCAGAGTAATATTTACTTCATCAGATAGGTCAGAAGTGTTCCCTAATCCTCTATTTTCTAAATGAGTTTGTGAAGTTGGTGTTATTTCTTCTTAATGTGTTTTATAGAAATTTCCAAAGGGACCAGATGAGTCTGGAGTTTTCTTGTCAGTAGGTTTTTTCCCAATTAAATTTCTTTGTTGTCTTATTATTCATATTTTTTCATGTATTAGTTTAAGTATGTTGTCAGTTTTAAGAAATTTGCCATTTTGTTTCAGTTGACAACTATACAGACACAAAATTGTCATTTCATAATATTTATAGGATGTATAATTATTTATTTTATATAATTTTGATATTGGCAAAAGTTGTTAGTCTTGAAATACTTGGAGGGTATCTAGTTGTGAAGAAGAGTTAACATGGCAGATATGACTGCTATCATTTGAAAAGACTGCTTTCAAACATGGCCCTTGGCTGGCATCTGGACACTTGGATTTCAGGAAGATCCTTGCAACCTTATATGATAAGAATTGTTCACTGTACCTAACTAAACTCTACGAACAATATGGTTTATGCTAAATACATACATTTCTCCTGAAAGTCTACAATTTTGTTATATGCTGGACAGAGGCTGTCTATGTAAATAGTCCCCAATAAAACCCCTGGACACTGAGCTCTCTAGCAAGCTCATTGACACTTTACAGGTATTATCACAAATCATTGTGGGGGAACTGAGCATATCCTGTGTGATTCCACTGAGAAAAGACCTTGAAACCTTGCATCTGGTTTCCTCTGAACTTTATCTCATGAACCTTTTCCCTTTGCTGATTTGTCTTTGTATCTTTTTTATGTGTCTTAGTTCATTTTGTGCTGCTATAACATAGTACCACAGACTGGGTAATTTGCAAGGAACAGAAGTGTATTTCTCACACTTCTGGAGTCTGAGAAGTCCAAGATCAAGGCACCAGCTGGTTTAGGTTTCTGGTGAGGCTGCTCTCTGCTTCCAAAAAGTTGTCTTGGAAGGATGCTGCATCCTCTGGAGGGAGGGAACACTGTCCTCACGTGGCAGAAGGCACAAGGGCAAGAGAGGCAAACTCCCTCTGTCAAGCTCTTTTATAAGGTCACCTAACCCCATTCATGAGGGGAAGGTCCCTAATGACCTAATCAGCTCCTAAAGGCTCCACCTCTAAATACCATCACATTAGCCACTAAGTTTCAATATCTGAATTTTGGAGGGTTCACACTCAAACCATAGTATGCTTTAAAAAATCTTAGCCATGAGTACAACTGTGTGCTGAGAACTCCTAGCAAATCATCAGACCTGGGGATAATCTGGGAATTGCCAACACAGAAGTTATTTCTCTGTTATACTGTTATCAGTAATTTGTATTTTCTCTCTTTCTTTCTTAATTGGTCTAGAAATCCTTTTAGAGAACAAACCCTGACCTAGTTAACTTTCTTTATTGTTGGTTAATACTGGTCACTCTAGGTCTGTTTTCTATGTTATGATGGTTTATCTGATCTTTATAACAGTTGACCCTTGAACAATACGGGAGTTAAGGGTGCTGACTCCCCACACAGTAAAAAATTCCCATGTAACTTTTGACTCCCTCCAAACTTAACTACTAATAGCTTACTGTTGACTGGAAGCCTTACCAACAACATAAACTGTCAATTAACACATGTTTTGTATATTATATGTGCTATATACTGTAATGTCATAATAAAGTAAGCTAGAGAAAATACAATGTTACTAAGGAAATCATAAGGAACAGAAAACCATGAGAGATCACTTTTTACTGTGATAAGAAATTTACTAGAGAGACGAACTGCTCATGTGAAAATTATTAGCATCACATGGTGTTTTAAACAGATACTCATACACTTGAGCTTACCACAATAGCAACAGGAGATGGCTAGGATATTATCACAATAGCACAATATGTACTATAGTTTATTTTATGCAGTTATGATTTAATACTGTATCTTCATATTTGTTTACATTTACATCAACTTGAAGTGATGCCATGTACTATCTGTGTTTGTGTGCAGACATTTTAATAAATGTTTGCTTTTGTAATAAATTTGTATATATTTTATGATAGCAAACAATAAAATAGACTAGTATCTACATATATGTTATGGATTTATGACATACCTAACCTTCTCTCTCTTTTTTTTTAATATTTCTAGGCTACATCGTTCATCTGCAAGTTTTTTCAAATTGCTGCAAATCTCCAAAAATTTTTCCAATACCTTTATTGAAAAAAAAAATGTGTGTGTGTCTAGGTGGATCAACACAGTTCAAACCTGTGTTGTTCAGGGGTCAACTATATTTTCTATTTTTTTAATTATTTTGAGATTAATTTGTTCATTTACTTGCTTCATATTGTGAAAATGTAGATCACTGATTTTAAACCTATCCTATTGTACTATAAGCATTTATTTATTTTTTTTTCGTTAAATTTTTATTTTGTCAATATACAATGTATATGATTATTATGGCCCATCACCGACACCTCCCTCCCTCCTCCCTCTCTCCCCTCCCCCCCAAGAATGTCCTTTCCGTTTGCTTGTTGTAACAACTTCAAAAAGGTATAGTTGTTATATCTTCTTCCCCACCCCCACCCCCAGTCTTTTATGTGTGTGTATGTGGATGAAATAATTTGTTTATTTTTTAGCTCCCACCAATGAGTGAGAACATGTGGAATTTCTTTTTCTCTGCCTGACTCGTTTCACTCAATATTATTCTCTCAAGGTCCATCCATGTTGTTGCAAATGGCAGTATTTCATTCGTTTTTATAGCTGAGTAGTATTCCATTGTGTAGATATACCACATTTTCCATATCCACTCATCCGATGATGGACATTTGGGCTGATTCCAACTCTTGGCTATTGTAAAGAGTGCTGCAATGAACATTGGGGAACAGGTATACCTTCGACTTGATGATTTCCATTCCTTTGGATATATTCCCAGCAGTAGGATAGCTGGGTCTGACTCGTTTCACTCAATATTATTCTCTCAAGGTCCATCCATGTTGTTGCAAATGGCAGTATTTCATTCGTTTTTATGGAATACTATAAGCATTTAAAGCTGTACATTTATCTCTAAATATTTTAGTTACCTCCCACAAATTGTAATATATTGTGTTTTCATTACCATCTATTTCAAAATATTATTAACTCCTTTTGTGATTTCTTCTATTTCTAAACATTTTGGGCTTTTCCAGATATCTTATTCTTATTTATTTCAAGTGTTATTTTATTCTTGTCGGAGAACATACATTGTATGATTACCAAAAGTTGCCATTTATCAAGACCTGTTTTAAGGCCCAGCATATGGTCTAACTTTATGAATGTCCCATATGCATCCACAATCGCTGGGTAATATATGTTCTACAAATGTCATTATGCTCAAGTTGATTAAGTTTTCAGATCTCTGCGTTCTTTCTGCATGGTAGTCTACTTGTTTCATCAGTTTTATTTGTGTGGTGTTAAAATCTCTATGTTTGTGCATTTCTTGGCTCATTTCCCTGTTTTTGTCAACTTTCCTTTATGTATTTTGGAGTATTCTTATTTATTGCTTACATCTTTGAGATTTATAGGTATTCTTGAGTAATTGACCTTCGATCATTATAAAATAATGCCTTTTATCTATAGAAATACTCCTTACCTTGAAGTCTACTTTGCCTAATGTGCAATATGAGCTTCCTCATATTTATATCCCTAGAGGCTTTAGGTTCTATTTGTTATTTTTCTATTGTTTTACTTTCAACTCATCTGTGTCTTTATAGTTAAAACGTATTTCTTAAAAACAACATTTGCTTGATTCTTTCTTTATATCCAATGTGACAGCCCCTGCCTTTCAGCTGGAATGTTTACTTCATTTTCATTTACTGTAAGTATTAATATAGTTTGAATTAATTATAGCAGCTTGCTATGGACTGTTTATCTGTGCTCTTAGTTCTGGGGTTTTTATTCTTTATTTTCTATCTTCCCTTGGGTTAATCAAGTTGTAGTTTTTCTGTTTATTTGTTTAACCTATCTCCTCTATTGTCTTTTTCGTTTTTATTCAGCTCTTTTTTTTCTAATGATTGCTCTAAGACTAACAATATGCATTCCTAGCTTCTCTAAGCCTATATTGAATTAACATTATGTCACTTCTAATATAAATGTAAGAGCTTTACAGTATGTTCTCATCCGGTCTTTGTGCTATCATCACGTTTTACTTCTTCTTTGCTAGCAACCCTCAACTTTGTTATTATTTTTGCTCTGAACAGTCCATTAAATTTTATAACATTTGAGAAAGGAAAGTATAGCTTTTCATATTTACTATTTCTAGCGCTCTTCCTTCCTTCATTTTAGATTCAAGTGTTCATTTGGTGTTATTCATCCTGAAGAACATCCTTTAGCATTTCTCATAGTGTGAGTATGAATATATTTTCTCAGCTTCTGTTTATCTGAAAAATATGTTTATATTTTCTTCATTTTTAAAAAGATACTTTCACTTGATGAAGGAATCCATGTGATAGTGATTTCCCACACCTCATTCCCTGCCCTGACAAGGTGTCATTCCTTTATCCTCTTGCTCCCATTGTTTCACTTTTTTCTTTATTTTTTTGTAATAAATGTGCTGTCATTCTTCTCCAGATTCTCCTGCATATGTTTCCCCCTCTGGATGCTTTCAAGGCTTTTTGTTTTACTTTGGTTGATAGCAGTTTGACTATACTGTTCTCAGGTGTGATTTCCTTTGTATTTGTTCTGCCTGGGTTTTTTTAGGCTTCTTGGATCTGTGGGTTTATGATTTTGATCCAACTTTGAAATAGTTTGGCCAACATTTATCTATCTATTGGACAATATATAGATAGATAGTCTAGATAGATATTTAGATATATTTAGATATAGACATAGATATATATAAATTTTTTTGTCCAACTCTATCTTCCCTCTCCTTCTTGAACTCAAAGATTTTGTTTTGTTTTGATTTTAAATCTTCTTCCTCTCTCTCTCTGTCCTTAGTCTGGGTGAATTCTAGCAATGTGTCTTTAAGTTTCTAGATACAAATGGTCCCAACTTACAATGGTTCAACTTATAAATTTTTGATTTTACAATGGTGTGAAAGCAATATTCATTCAGTAGAAACTGTACTTCATATTTTGAATTTTGATCTTTTCACAGTCTAGGAATTGTAGTTCAATACTCTCTCACAATTCTATGTAGCAGCAGCAAGCCATAGCTCCCAGGCAGCTACATGATCACAAAGGTAAACAACCATTATGTGATAGCTTCCTGAAGAACACTATGCCTGCTAAACCATCAACAAGTGTCAAAGCCCCAGTGCCTTCTACCAGCTATTCCTGAGCCTCATCAGAAGACAGAGAAATTGATGTCCCTGTCACTGTAGCATCCCCATGATTCATCAATTAATTTTAGTTCAATGCTTCAAACATTCTTCAAGCCCAGGGTGCTTTCAGCTGTGTATTAATGGTGAGTACCCATACAACCATTCTGTTTTTCACTTTCATTAGAGTATTCAATAAATTATGTGAGATACTTAACACTTTATTATAAAAGAGACTTTATGTTAGATTATTTTACCCAAATGTAGGCTAAGAAAGTGTTCTGAGCATGTCTAAAGTAGGCTAGGCTAAGGCAAAATGTTTGGTAAGTTAAGTGTATTAAATGTGTTTTCAATATACTACACTTTCAATTTATGATGGCTTTGTCAGGACATAATCCCATGGTAATTCGAGGAGCATCTATACTTTTTTTCATTGGACCCGATATGCTATTAATCCCACCCAATTCTTTTTTTTATTTCCGCTATTGTATTTGCCTATTTAAGATCTCTATTTGATTCCTTTTTTTAAAAAGTTTTTATATCTATTCTGAAATTCTCCATTTCTTTATTGTATCTATTTCTTTAATACTTCTGTATTGATCATCTTAAATTTATTGCCTGGTAATTCCAATCTCTGATCATTTGTGTCTATTTTTATTGACTAATTTCCTCATGACCAAGGGTCACATTGTCTTATTTCTTCAGACATCTAGTAATATTTTTTAATTGTGTGCTGGGATTTGTTTTTATTATGTTGTAAAGACTCTTAATTTTGTTAACTTATTTGGAACAATGTTTTTTATTTGTTCTAGAAGTTGAATATTATTCATAGATCACCTTGACACCACAGCAGTTTAATTGTTGGCTTTGTTAGGGTGGAATTATGTTGGTTTTGCCCTTAGTCCTAGGGCAAATGTCCTCGTTCTCAGAAGCAGTCTTTCCTTTTAAGGTATGGCCTTTCTAGAGTTTCACTGAAAATCCAATGATGTTTACCAAACCCCTCTCACATAGAGGGGTGCTAACTCCAAACTCTCACTCCTCTTTGATGGGTAGCAGAATAAATCCCTACTTAGCTCTTTCATCCTTCAAGCTGTCAATACATCCTCTGGAATCTGTAGAGTCTCATCCAAACAAGCATAGTTAACAAGTCAGACTAGAATTAGAGAGGAATTCATATACGGATTTTTGATGCTTTCCATCTGTGGCTGCATTCTTTCTGAGAACTTTACTCCTCAATGTTCTAGGATCTCAGAAAATTTAAAAACTCTGTCCTCTGACTCCTCTTATCCAAAAGATTATGGCCAGAGTTCTAGCCACCACACTCCATAACTATTAGAATATCCTTGATATGGGTTGAATATTTGTCCCCTCCAAAGTTCATGTGAAAAATTGATCCCCAATGTGACGGTGCTGAAAGGTGAGAACTTTAAGAGGTGATTGGATCATGAGGACTATGCCCCCATGAATGGACAAATCCATTCATGGATTAATGGGATAATGGATAAGTGGATTATTATTAGAGTGGCCCTCACAGCTTTAAAAGAAGAGGAAGTCAGCATGTAAATGTTCACTCTTGCTCTTGCCATGTGATAGCCTGCATTGTCTCAGGACTCTGCTGAAAGCCCCCATCAAGAAGAACACCCTTACCAGATGTGTCCCCTGGACCTTGGACTTCCCAGGCTCCAAACTGCAAGAAATAAATTTTCTTTCCTTACAAATCACCAAGTTTCAGGTATTCTGTTATCAACAATAGAAAATGCACTAATACAATCCTCAAAGAAAAAAATTAATGTCCATCTCACCTAGAGTGGCTCCCTTTTCTCAAGGATCAAATCCTTACTGTTTACAACTTCTTTTGGTTGTTCTTTGGTTCTTGAAGTTTTATTTTTACTTGTATTGTGTCCATATATTTTTATTGTTTCCTCTGGAACAATTAATTCTATGCAAGCTGCACCATTACCTAAACTAGAACTCCCTGAGTAAGCTTTATCTATTCATTCATTCAGCAATGAATTCACATGAACCCTTACCATGTGCTTTGCACTGGGTTAGAGACTGGAGGCATAATGGTGAATAAAACATAAAGGAAGGGAGGGAAAGAATAAAAAGAAAGGCTATAGTCCCCATCTTTGTGGAACTTACAGTCTAATGAAAGACATACACAAAGAAATCACACCAATAAATGTATAACAAGAGCATGTGGTTATGAGAGCCTATAACAGGGCAATTTGAATGGATCAAAGAGCTCCAAGATGTCCCTGGGAAAGAAATAATAGAGCTACCCTTTAAAGTTGCTGCTGGCACCTAGGAATATTTATGTAGTTACTAAAGGTGCATCCCCTTTGCTGAGACACAATCACCACCTTGAAATCCGTTGACCAGTAAACCAGACATTTCTTATGTCTCCTAGCAGGAGAATCCAGTAATATGCTGGATACTGTGATGTGAGAATACAACAGTTGTCTGGGAAAGTATCCTCTATGATAGAGCCCCTGGATTAGGAGAGCTGCAATTGGGGTCAAGAGGAAGAAAGGAGGTACAATCAGATCCAACTGTCCAGTGAAGGGACAGAAATCAGAGTATCTGCCACTTCTATCACTTTTGAATAATTATGAATAGACTTAAATGACATGAAAGGGATAGAATCTGAGAGCCAACTTCTCACTGAATTATAAAATAACTAGAAAAGGTATAAAATAAAAACAAAAAACACTTATTTTAAAAATTAAAAATATATATATTTTAAATTTAATTTAATGAAAGAAAAGTTAAAAATTCTGTTGGCAGCAGCAGAGATCCAGAATTTTGTTCCCTCACTGGGAGCCTGGGGAATTTACCACCAGGATTTCCTGTTGAGACCACCTGGGGGTGAGATGTAAAGGGCTACAGAATAAGCCTTGGGGAATGTAGGGTGAGCACTTCCACTCCAAACCATGAAAAAGGGACAGCACCCCTCCTTCACTTAATGTTCGTTTATGAAGATTTATTCTGAGTCCTGTCAGCCTTATGGTAATGTTTCCTCAATTTGTTTTACAATTATAAAATAATTATAAATGGGTGGACACAGATACTTTGTCCCTCTTTTTCTTTGTGTGCAGTGGTAGGCATTCTGCCTGAAATTCCTAGTCTGATTTAACAACCCTTGAAATAATTTGCCTCCTAGTCTAGTGAGAAAATGAAAAATATCACCTGGGAGGAATTTATTATTTTAGTATTAATTATGTTTTACTTAACAGAGGTCCTTATTCTATGAAGAATACTTAAGAAAGCAAAATAGAATAGGAGAAAAGACATAAAAGTATGCATAGCCTGCATACAAAATACGCATTACCTACATCCCATCACTGCCTAGTAGTGTCCATTAACAGAGGCATCTGGACAGAAAACAGGACTGAGTGTAGACCAGAATAGCTGGGGTATACAGAGCAAGAAAGGAGACTGGAGAGGTTTGCTGTAGCCAAATCATGTACAGCCTTTTAAGGCACATTAAAGATTTTAGAACTTATTGTTAAAGAAATGAAAAGCCATTGAAGGGTTTTAGGCAGGGAAAATTCTATAATCAAATTCATATTTTATAAAATCCCTCTGACTGCAGTGTAGAGAATGCCTCTGAATGGGGCAAGGGTGCCTGGGGAGAGGCCATTAGGAGCTGTTGCTGCCATACAAATGAGAGGTGACAATGGCTGGGACAAAGATGGGAATAATGGAGGAAGAGAGAAGTTTACAGATTCAGAAAATATTTTGGAAGAGCAAACAAAAGGTATTGGTGATTGATTAGACATGGGTTTCTTCCAGGCTTTTATTTCTTTCTTATGTATAGGTTTTTCTTTACCTTAAAAATGTTACCTTCTGAAAACAAATATTGTACCCTGCTTTTTTTAACTTAGCATTAAGAATCTATTTATTACTTACTGTTATTAAATGTGGTGTAATAATTCCTTGAACTTATGCACATAATTTAATACCCTTCTCCCTACTGTGGGATGCTGAGGTTGTTCTTTAGGTTTTGCTAATGCATGTAATTCTGTGATTGATACCTTTGAGCATAAAGAACTTTGTTTACATCTGATTATTTCTTCAGAATAAACTCCCACCAAATAACTTATTGAGTTAAGATATATGATCCTATTAAAGTTCTTATAGCAATAAGTGGATATGCCTATTTTAACATCATAATTGCATCATTTCTTTGTGGAAACTGCCTTATATCAGGTTGATTAAGTTGGATTCCTTTTATCATAGAAGGGATAGTGATTTGTCTTCACTGCAACAGATGCATATTCTGGATATAGATTTGTCTCTCCTACTCCACAATGTACTGTCAGGACCACCATCCAGGAACTATCAGAATGTTTTATTCACCATCATGGAATAACACATAACCTTGTTTCTGAACTTATTTTATAGCAAAAGAAGTGAAGCAATGGGCTTATACCTGGGGAATTCAATGGTCTTACACTGTAGCTCATTCTCTCCAAAGCATCTAGCATCCTAGACTGGTGGAATAGCCTTACTGAAGACTCAGTTATAGTACCTATTAGGAAACAACATCCTGAACGTTTGGGGTTATATCTTAAAATATGCATCATATGCTTTGAATAAGCAACTAATACATGGTGCTACTTCTTCCACAGCTGGAATATATGGGTGTGGGAATCGAGAGGTAAAAGTGAAAACAAGTCCCTTCACTCCTGAACTCATTCACAGAATATTTGTTACCCATCCCTACAACTTTGAATGATTCTGATTTGAACAATTTACTTCCCAATGGAGAAATGTTTTTATCAGGGGAAACAATGATTTTTCCACTGAATTGGCAGTTGCAATAGACATCTGTCCATATCAGGCTTGTTACATCACTAAACCCATGGTGGGGAAGCGGTTATCATCCTGGCTAGATGACTGATCCTGATCATCAAGAGGAAATTTGAGTTGCTGTTACACAGTGGGTCAGAGAGAACTATGCCTGGAACCTGGAAGATTCTCACAAGTTTTAGTATTCTCATATGCAATGGTAAAAATTAATTGGAAATTACAGCAACCAAAATAGAAGGCAAAACAACTAAGGATTTAGAAGACAAAGGGGTGACGATCAGGATTACCCATCTGATAAAGGACATTGATTAGTGGAGATAATGGATAAAGAGAAAGTTAACATGAAGTCAATAGTAGAAGAAAGAAGTTTGAAGTAGCAGCCATGGCCTAATGAGCAGCTACAGAAATAAACATCTGCACATGTGCACACACACAGAGCTTTATCGTTTCATTTCTCTTCATGATTTCCCTTTATTATATATGTCTTATTAGCCATGGTTCAGAGCACACATGGTATCCAGTTCATTTGTTATATTTAAAGAAAAACATTCTTAAATAGTTTCACCGTGTATACCAGGGCAGGATAAATGAAATTGAAAAATTGAGACAGTATATGGGCAGAATTAAGGAGATACATTGCCTTCTTGAAGGACTGGCATAGTGCAGAGGAGTGTCCCTGCCCTGAATGACCAATGGAGGACACATTTCAGTTTAACATAAGAAAGAATTTTCCAGCTATTAGCCTTGCACAGGAATGAAATGGGCCTCATTGTCAACGTAATAATCTCCCTGTCACTAAGATCCTAAATGGTACTCAAATGAATTTATACATTGAGTACAAGATTGTGAAGCCAAATAGGGTATCATTGTTCCCATTTTACATTTGAGTGAAATAATTACCAGAGAGGTGATGCAAATTGCTAATATCACACAGCTAACAGTGGGTCTGTCTAATTCTATCTAATACCAAAATGTTGCTGATAGCCCATAGGACCATGAGGAAAGTTTTGGATTTCCCCCCCTCTTTTTCTGCAACATTTTTAGCTCTTCTCGGGAGCCAATAATCCCTTTTGAGTATTAGGCAGCTTATATTGGGCTAACTTTAATACATATGCAAAATGCATTATTAAGTAAATTTTTAGGCTAGTTATTTACTCCATCAGCTTCTAGAAATGTATAGGAAACTGGCAGATCATTAACGCAACCCAAAGTCAATAACTGTTGTCAATATATTTCTTATGTTCCCCTTACCTCCCCATCCCCAGCTACATAAAGCACAGAGGTATACAACACACCCCCATCACACACACACACACACACACACACATATTTCACTCACACACCAAATATTATTTTTATCAATATGTGTGTGTGAGCTCAAAAAGTTTTTCTCTTATTATTGTGTATACTGATGCATTTTGGGAAGTGGATGGTAGATAAACAGTTTAGATATTCAGACAGACATTTTTGTGTACAGCAGTATTTCTAGTTCTCCTATCCATACAAGGACTTAGAAAGATTATATGTCCCCATACTTTTGAAGCACAACATGGCCATGCAACTTATTTTATCTAATGAAATATGACAGTGAATTGTCTGAGTCACCCTCAAGCCTGACATTGACACATTGATGTCATAAGATGGTAGAGACCATCAGATTGGATCGTTGCAGTATTACAGAAAGAAGAGGCCCCCTCTCAAACTTTACTGGCCATGCCGCAGGCACAAGAAATAATCATTTGTTGTTTTAAGCCACTGAGAAGCAGCATTTGATTGTTATTGCAGCAGAACTTAACCTATCCTGCTTGATACACATGAGTAGTAAGCCCTATATTAGAAACTGAACTTGCAAAACATTACTTTTTATAATTTCCATTTTATAAGTGAGGAATTCAAGAGTTAGTCATGAAATAAGATGCTCCAAATTACACAATGAGTTAGGGCTGAAAGAGTTGAATGAGACAGTGATCCACATTTCTAAGGAAAGACGAGTCTTTGAGTTTGATGCTAGAGTCAATTGGTTTCTCCAAACGACAACTTTGGGCTTTCCACAGGCTTCGATAGTCCTTTCTATTAACAGTCTTATTCATTTATCTTTGGAAAGACAGGGCCACAATATGGAGCTAGCTCTGTATACAACATCCCCAAAATTGGACTCCTGGCTAAGGTCAAATGAGAGTGACTATGGTGGCGGCAGAGAGATGGGGAGGGATTATCTTTAAATACATAAGAAAAACATTCAAAAAGAAAGGTGAATTTATGGAAGCAAGACCCACAGAAAGCTGCAAATATATCCAACTGGACTGCAGCCTCTTCTAGCCTGTCTAAAACAGTACCCATTTGAATTGTAGGTGACAAAACAGCACCACAAGAGTGGATATACAGGTGAGTGTATAACATTTGGAAAAAAAGATAAGGGAAAAGGGCAGAAAGTAACATGTCAATTCTGGTGAATTAGGTGTGGAAGAGCTTCATCATTATATTACGGGTTATAGCCAAGGTATTATTGCTCATTACTTATATTGTCCAATGAGGAATGACAAAAATTTTCACTGTAGCAAGTTTACAAATTTTCAGGCTGACTGGTCCATTCAAAATATGTTCCTTACTTGACCTGCTATGATCTACACAGAATGATGGAGGTGCTTGCTTCTAAACATAGAAAACAAGAAAGAAAAGATGACAAACTTCTTCACCTTCAAATGTTGTCTCCTCTGTAAAAACAAACCAACAAACTAATTACTCCTTTACCTGGAATATTCTCCAACAGATGATGGAGACATATGGTCTTTAGATACACATTGCTTTCTAAAAAAAGAACTATATAAACTTGTTTTATACATTACAAAAATTATGTTAAAAGAGGGAAAATAACTTGCCTGGGCAAATAGCTCGAGTTATAGCAGAGCAAGGAAGCCCTCCACTCTCTCTGAACCCTGCATATAACAATTCATCTGGTCTTGTTTGAGGTGCCACCTTACCTGTTCTCAGGTGCCTCTTCTCTTTCTCCATTTCCTTCAACTGAATCTTGGCCATTGTCTTTCCCTTGGGACATTGCACAGCCCATAAACTGGTCTTCCTGCCTCTAGTCTCCCTTCTCATGACATTTACAATAGGTGACGGAACGATTTTTCTGAATGCCATTTGGATCACATCACTACCCTCATTTTAAGCTCTTTCATGTTTCTCTGTAAACTTCAAATAAAATCAAAACACTTCATGGCTGAGAAGGCCCTTTTTGATTTGGCATTTTTCTAACTTTTTCATCTTGTTTCCTAGAATGGGCCTAGAAACACCCTTCCCTTCAGTCCTATGGAACCATTCAAAGTTTTCTCAGCCTGTATTCTTACCCTGCTTTTTATCCGTTCCAAACTCCCACTCACTCTTCAACATCCAAAGCAGACATTTCCTTTTCTCAGAAGCCTCCCTTGACATCTCACCCCACCCAGGCTTGTTGAAACGTATTTGATACTCTGTTTCCATTCTCTGTGACTTTATTTTTACCATCAGTAAATTCTGAAGACATTAAGATGACAGAATCAGTCTCATGAATTTTATATCACAGGATGTAATATATGCCTGTCATGTAAATACAGGGGGGAAGGAGGGACGAAGGAAAAAAAAAAAAAAAAGGAAGGAAAGAAGAAAAGAGTAAGGAAAAGAATACACCAACTCTCATGTTCCCTATCTCTTGATCCAGAGCCCTTTCTTCCACGTCCTGGCTGTTTAGGTAGACGTCTATTAATAAAATGAAATAAAAGTGACCATATGGATTTTGCATAGTTAATGAAATAATATTTCCGTATTATCTTCTTCAAATTCAAGAAGAATCTTTAATATGAAAGTAACAGAATTTCTATAGTGAAGAGCGACTGTAAAGGTGTTGTAAGCTCAAAAGCTGATTTTTAAGGATATATGTTGAAATAAGATAACCATAAAAAGATGACAATAGCATAGTTTAAACAGGATCCATGTGTAATATCTCACGTGGTATTCAAAAATACCCAGAACACTATGGTGGGCAGATGTTACTATTTTTATTATATAGAAGAATTGGAACTTCCAGGAAGATGGCAGACTGGAGGTACTCAGGGCATGTTCCTCCTGCAGAAGAAGATCTAAACAGGCTCACTGCCACTGCTGTCACAGTTGCCAGAGCCATTGTCCAGTCCGAGAAACATCAACCATTATGGAGCAGCTCCCTGCAGAGCAACAGTCCTGCAATTGGCCTGTTGGTGTAGCCACAAACTCTGCAGATGTGAGGAAGATGGCTGCAACCACCACCACCATTACCACCACCCTTAGTTAACTCTGCTGCCACCAAGGACACTGCAGACATGAGAGAAATGGCTGGAGCTGCCAGTGCCACTGCTGTCCCCACAAGGTAACCTCGCTTCCACCAAGGACACGGCCAAGAACACCACAGAACCAGGAAGGCAGTTGCAGCCACTGACACCACTGCCATCAAGGCAAGGTAACCCCACTGCTGCTGCAAACACCGTATTTGCATGCGCTGCCACCATGGACATTTCAGCCACACAGATGGCTGCTACACCACCCCTTCTTCAGTTGCCATGACCACCAGTACTGTCAGGCAGCCGTCTTCATCGTGCAAACAGCCTGCCATCACTGGAGCCATTGCTGCCATGTGGGCAGCCCACAAAAGCCACCTCCATGACCACCACTGCCACAAGGGCATCCTGATGCCACAGTAGCAGCTGCAGCAGGCACTGCCACTGTGAAGGCAGACCACTGACCACTCAACTGCATTGGCACAAGAACAGTCAACAGCAGAGTCCTGGGAAGGAGAATAATAAAAGAAGTAACTTCTCTACCAGATGACAAGATATCAACACAGATTTACTGGAAATACAAGAAGAAAAAAAAGAAAAAGAAGTGAAAATATGAGTCCACCAAAGGAATACAACTCTCAAGTACCAGACCTCATAAGGCAGGAAACCCTTGAAATAACTGAAAAGGAATTGCAAGTAAAAATCTTAAGGAAACTCAATAAGATACAAGAAGACACATTTATACAACACAATGAACTGAGCAAAATTATCCAGGATGTGAAGACATGAAAGAAGAAATTTACAAAGAGATTAATACTTTAAAAAAAATAATGTAGCAGAACTCATGGAACTGTAGGAGTCATTCAACAAAATAAAAATCACAACTGAGAGCTAAAGCAGCAGGCTAGAGCAAGCAGAAGAAAGAATTTCTGGTCTTGAAGACAGTCTCTTCAAAATAACTCAGGCCGACAAAAAAAGAAAAAAAGATTTTTAAAAATAAAGAAAATCTAAGAGAGATAGTAGACAACCTTAAGCACACAAACATCTGGATCATGGCTATTCCTGAAGGGGAGGAGAAGGGAAAAGGCACTGAGAACATATTCAATGAAATAATAGTGGAAAACTTCCCAGGTATGGGGAGAGAGACAGACTTGCAGATTCAGAAGGCTCAAAGATCCCCAAGCAGACTCAATCCTAAAAGATACTCTCTGAGGCACATTTTAGTCAAGCTGCCAAAACTCAAAGACAAAGAGAGAATCCTAAAAACACCAAGAGAAAAGTGTCAAATCATCTATAAGGGAGTTCTCAGACTAATAGCAGACTTCTCCACAGAAACTCTACATGCCAGGAGAGAATGGGATGATATATTCAAAATACTAAAAGAAAAAAACTGCAAGCCAATAATACTGTACCCAGTAAGGCTATACTTCAGAAATGAAGGAGAAATAGTGTGTTTTTAGGACAAACAAAAACTACAAGAGTTCACCACCATACAACCAGCCCTACAAGAAATCCTGAATGGAGTCCTGCATCTGGAATCCAAAAAATGATAACCACTACCATGAACACGTAAGAAAGAACAAAACCCACTGGTAGAATAAAAATGCAAACAAGAGAGAGAAAAAAACTACATCTTACCACCTCCAAAAACCAACAAATACCAAAGACAAACAATAAAAGGTAAAGAAGGAAAAGATATTTAAAACATCCAAATGGAAATTAATAAAATGCCAGCAGATAATACATTTCAGTAACAACCCTAACTGTAAATAGATTAAATTCCACACTCAAAAGACACAGACTAGCTGATTGAATTAAAAAGCTAGACCCTACTATATGCTGTCTACAAGAGAGTAATGTCACCTGTAAAGACACACACTGATGAAGAGTAAAGGGATGGAAGATGATATACCACACATCATATAAAAATAAAAATCAGCAAGAGTATCTATTCTTATATTGGATAAAATACACTTTAAACCAAAATCCATAAAAAGAGTCAAAGAAAGCCACTATATAGTGATAAACGAATCTATCCAGCAAGAAGACATAACAATCATAAATATATATGCACCCAACATTGGAGCACCCAGATATATGAAGCAAACATGATTAGACCTAAGGAAAGAGATAGACACAAATATAATAGTTGGAGACCTGAATGCCCCTCTCTCAACATTGAACAGAACATCTTGACAACAAAACAACAGAAAAACACAGGACTTAAACTACGCTTTAGACCAACTGGATTTGGCAGATATCTACAGAACATTTCATCCAACAACAATAGAATATACATTCTCCTCATTTACACATGGAACATTCTCCAGGATCGACCTCATGTGAGGTGACAAATCAAGCCTCAACAAATTTTTTAAAAATTGAAATCATTTCAGGTATCTTCTCAGACCACAATGGATTAAAACTAGAAATCAATAATACGCAAAACTCCAGAAACTATAAAAACACATGGAAATTAAACAACATGCTCCTGAACAACATATGGGTCCAAGAAGAAATTAAATGGTATGTCAAAAAAAATCTCAAAACTAATGAAAATAAAGATGCATCATACCAAAACCTGCGGGATGATGCAAAAGCAGTACTAAGAGGGAAGTCTATTACAATAGACATTTACACCAAAAAAAAAAAAAAAAATAGAAAGATTTCAAATAAAAATCTAATGCTACACCTCAAAGAACTAGAAAAACAAGAATAATCCAATCCCAAAAAAAGTAGATGGAAAGAAATAATTAAGATTAGAGCAGAACTAAATTAAATAAAAACCCAAAAATGATACAAAAGATTGATGAAACAAAAGGTTGGTTTTGTAAGAAGATAAACAAACTAGATAAACCATTAGCTAGGCTAACTAAAACAAGACAGAAGCCCAAAACACAAAAATTAGGAATGATAAAGGAGACATTACAACCAGTACCACAGTCATTAAAAAACTATATGCCAAAAATTTGAAAACCTGGAAGAAATGGATAAATTTCTGGACACATACAGACTACAAAGACTGAATCAAGAAGAAATAGAAAATCTGAGCAGACAAATAGCAAGCAATGAGAATGAAGCAGTAATCAGCAATCTCCTTGCAAAAAAAAAAAAAAAGCCCAGAAACTAATGGCTTTACTGCTGATTTATACCAAACCTTTAAAGAGAAATTAACACCAATTCTCTTCAAACTATTCCCCAAAAATTGAAACAACAGGCATTCTCCCAAATTCATTCTGTGAGGCCAGCATTATCCTGACACTAAAACCAGACAGATAAAACAAAGAGTGAAAACTATAGGCCAATACCTTTGATGACCATACATGGAAAAATCCTCAATAAAATATTAGCAAATAGAATACAACAACACATCAAAAAAAAATTATACACCACGATCAAGTGGGATTCATCCCAGGAATGCAAGGATATTTCAACATATGCAAGTCAATAAATGTGATATAACACATTAACGAAATCAAGGACAAAAACCATATGATTATCTCAATAGATGCAGTAAAAGCATTTGGCAACATTCAACACTCCATCATGATAAAGACTCTCAGCAAATTAAGTATAGAAGGAAAGTATCTCAACATGATAAAAGCCATATATGATAAACCCATTGCCAATATCATCCTAAATGGAGAAGAGTTGAAAGCTTTTCCCTTAAGAACAGGAATGAGACAAGGTTGCCCACTCTCACCACTCCTATTTATCACCATATTGCAAGTACTAGCCAGAGCAATCAGGCAAGAGAAATAAATAAAGGGCACCCACACTGGAAAAGATGAAGTCAAATTATCCCTGTTGCAGATGACATGATCTTATATATAGAAAAACCAAAATATTCTATAAAAAATCTCTTAAATTTGATAAACTATTTCAGTAAAGTTGCAGGGTACAAAATCAACATGCACAAATCAGTAGCATTTTTGTACTCCAACAATGAACTGGCAGAAAAAGAAATCAAGAAATCTAGCCCATTTACAATAGTCATCAAAAAATAAAATATCTAGGAATCAATTTAACAAAGGAGGTGAATGATCTCTACAATGAGAACTACAAATCACTTGCAAAAGAAACTAAAGAGGACACAAAAGATGGAAAGACATTCCATGCTCCTGGGTTGTTGCTTTGCCCCCCATGGATTTGTCACTCCTTTTCCCCTGGGTGATGGAGCCACAAAGAATTACTCAAAGCCCATCTCTTCTGAGCAGTGAGATGCCCCAAAGTGGTTATTCTCCCCCAGAACCCTCAAGCAAGAGGCATTCCCTCCATTTGGGAAATTAATCCCAAATTCAGGTTCTCTTCCTGCATTTATTCACCAGCCCAGGAAGTTACAGGAAGAGACTTAGGTGTGGTTAAAGTTTTAACAAGTTTAACAATAGAAGCTGATAACATTCAGTAAAGACAAGTCAGATGACATTCCATTAAGGCAGTTAAGTGGTCCACCAACAAAAGCTTGATCTTAGCAAACATTTCTTCTTACAGCAATTTCCCAGTATCTTTACATATCAATCAATAACTAGTCTGTCTTTGAGCCAGCAACCTTGCTGTGTTAGAATTCTTTATCTTACACCAGAGAATTTATAGCCTGAGGAAAATTTGCTGTCCTTTACAAGGTCAATATTTGAAACTGCAAGGCTTTGGAAAACCTGGCCCTGTGATGTATATTTGCTTTATAGTATATTCCACACTGGGTTAGAAGATTTAACATTGTGAAAATGTCCCTACTATCCAAAGTGATCTACATATTCAATACATTCCCCATCAAAATACCAATGACATTCTTCACAGAAATAGAAAAAAACAATCCTAACATTCATATGGAACAACAAAAGAGCTCGAATAGTCAAAGCAATCCTGAGCAAATAAAGCCAGAGGCATAACACAACCTGACTTCAAATTATACTGTAAAGCTATAGTAACCAAAACAGCATTGTACTGGCATAAAAGCAGACACTCAAGTCAATGGCATAGAATAGAAAACCCAAAAATAAACCCAAGAACTGATGGCCAACTGATCTTCAACAAAGGCACCAAGAAAGTAATTGGGGAAAAGACTGCCTTTTCAACAAATGGTGCAGTGAAAACTGGACATCCATAGGTAGAAGAATGAAACTAGCCCTGTACCTCTTGCTGTATAGCCAAATCAACTCAAAATAGATTAAAGACTTAAATATAAGACCTGAAACTACAAAACTCCTAAAAGGAAACATAGGGGAAATACTTCAGGAAGTAGGACTATGCAAAGACTTTATGAATATAACCCCAAAAGCACAGCAACAAAAGGAAAAATAAACAAATGATATTATATCAACCTAAAAGCTTCTTCACAACAAAATAAACAATTAACAGAGTTAAAAGACAACCTACTAAGTGGGATAAAATATTTGCAGTCTATGCATCTGACAAAGAATTAATATCCAGAATATACAAGGAACTAACTCAAACAACTTAACAGTAAAAAAATAAAATAAAAAAAAAATAACCTGATTAAAAAATGATCAAAGGAGGTGAATAGGCATTTCTCAAAGGAAGATATACAAATGGCCAATAGACACATGAAAAAATGCTCAATATCACTCAGCATCAAGGGAATGAAAATCAGGGGCCGGCCCGGTGGCGCACTGCTACAGTGCGCCGCATGGGAGCATGGCAGCGCTCCCGCCGAGGGCTCGGATCCCACATACAGACCGGTTCCCGCTCACTGGCTGAGCGGGGTGCGGCCACACCACCAAGGGTTGCGATCCTGTTGCCAGTCCCGGTCCGGTACGGGCGCGACACTGAGGGTTGCGATCCATTGCCGGGCACGAAAAAAAAAAAGACAAAAAGGAAAAAAAAAAAAAAAGGGAATGAAAATCAAAACCACATTGAGATATCATCTAACCCCAGTCAGACTATCATCAAAAAGACAGAGAATAACAAATGCTGATGAGGATGCAGAGAATGGGGAATCCTCCTACACTGTTGTTGGGACTGTAAATTGGTGTGGCCATTATGGAAAATGGTATGGGGTTTCCTCAAACAACTACAGATAGAACTGTCATATTATCCAGCAATTACACTGCTGGGTATATACCCAAAGGAATGGAAATCATCATGTCAAAGGGATATCTGCACTCCCATGTTTATCACAGCTCTGTTTATAATAGCCAAGAGTTGGAAGCAAACTAAATGTCTATTGTCAGATGACTGAATTGGGAAAATGTGGTATATATACACAATGGAATACGACTCTGTCATAAAAAAGAATGAAATACTGCCATTCACAGCAACATGGAAGAATTTAGGGAAAATCATGTGAAGTGAAATAAGTTAGGCATGTGAAAAGAAATACTGCATGTCCTCATTTACAAGTGGGAGCTAAAAAATAAACTACTAAATTGAAATAAAGAAAGAAAGGTACAACAATTGCAATAATATGTTGAACTTTCAAAAGGAAAGAACAGAACTGAGGTTATGAGAGGTGGGAAAGGGAGCCAGGGGGTAAGGGAGGAATTGGCAAAAGGAAGTGAAAAATGATTACATTGTATAATGTTGAATATACTAATTATTCTGATTTGAGCATCACATATTGCACACAGGTAATGATATTCAACTCTGTATCCCACAGATATGTACAGTTGAGCATGTTCCAATAAAAAAATAAAATTAAATTTTTTTAAAAAGAAGAATTGGAGTTTCAGAGAGGAAGCAATTCCTGCAAGTCATTGGCAAAACAGACACCCATTTGCAAACCCTGAACTTCTCACTCTTAGACTTCACTTTCCACACACTCTCCTAAGCTACTTTGCTTTAAACAAAAAGGCAAGGAAATGTCCTTGGAATTAAACATTGCTCTGAGTTTGACTGCCCTTTGTTTGGGATTTTATATTCAGCTTTCTATTCGAGTTGTTGCAACTCAGCACTTGCCCAGTAATCTTCAAAGGAAAGATAACAATAATTTCTTTGGTTTATACTTTTTCTAAGATCGTAAAATTACCTTTCCACAAATATCTCTCCTGAAGTTTAGAATGTATAAAATAAGAGTGTGTAAAAGGGAAAGAAAGCCATTGGTCCTATGAAGCAAAGGACTCTTTCTATAATCAATTACTAACCTGAAATGAGGATTTGATCCATAACTTAAATTCGTGAAAGAATTTTTACAATATTATGGGTAATTTATGCTAAAATATTTAAGTATGCCCTGAGCCTTGAGACAAGAAAATTCTTTTGTTTCTCCATTCAATTAATCACTTAGTAAACATTAAGCTCCTATACTATACCAGGCATTTTTTATAAATAGCACTTATTTATTTATAAGCTTAAAATCCAAGCCCTGGAGAGCATCTTAAATCTTGTTGAATCTCTCTTCCCTCTTCTCTCTCCATTTCATTCTTGAATTCTCTCCACATTTCCACGCCAAGAGACTCTTCCGCCCCGGTTTGAATTGTTCCTTTGATGAGAATCTCATTACTACTAGAGGTTCCTGAGGTTTAGTAGGTTACTACTTCCACTTGTCAGTTTTCCGGGACAAACAGACAATTATTTTTCCCTCATGGCATGACAGAAACATGCAGAGGCCAATTCGTTAGGAAACTTTGTAAAGCTCCCCCATGGTCCTGCATTGGACTGGCAGACTCTAGTCTGTTTTAAGACAAAAGGAACCCAACTATAATTAAATAATTACAGAAATTCCTTGTAGACTTCTGCCTTTGCACATTCAGAAGGACACTAATTAGGTGGGGAGCCCTTCCATGCCAAGCTCCCCGGGCACAGAGGGAGGGCTATGCTGGCAGGTTCTTCTCTGACTAGCAGCAGTGTTTGACCCCCTCATTGACTCCCTAAATTGTGTTTGCCCCACTACTAAAGCCCTAACGGTGGGAGCTGGCAGACTGCCTGACTTTCTCTGTCCAGGGGACTCTGCTTCCCCCAGTGCGGGTTGCTGGGCATGAATGACCCCTTTGTCTTCCTCTCAAATGTTTTGGCAGGGCTTCTGAAAACAGTGGTGAATGAAAAACCACATGGTTCTAATTGTTGTCTCTGGGGTCAGACTGATTTCCTTAGGGTGTCCACCACACACACGTGGTGCCTTGGGCTCAACACTGTCCTCAGACTTCCCAGACAGTACCCCGAATGGTGATTTTTAAGAAGTACCAAAATAGACACAATTGTTCTAAGAAAGAGCACCTTCATTCTCCAAGTCTAGTTATTGTCCAGGTGAAAACATCAGGGTGTGATTTTCTCTCCAATTAAAAGATATGCTGAGGGCCGGCCCGGTGGCGCACTGCTACAGTGCGCCGCTTGGGAAGCGTGGCGGCGCTCCCGCCGAGGGTTCGGATCCCACATACAGACCGGTTCCCGCTCACTGGCTGACCGAGGCGCGGGAGCAGCACCGAGGGTTGTGATCCCGTTGCCGGTCCCGGTCCGGTACGGGGGGCGACATTGAGGGTTGCGATCCGTTGCCAGACACGGAAAAAAAAAAAAAAAAAAAAAAAAAAAGATATGCTGAGCCAAGACAAACCACCTATTTATATCAGGGAAGGTACTAAAACTTTCAGGAGAGAGTTGCAATTTCTTGAATGAATGAACAAATGAATAAACAACTGAATGTAGAAGAAAGGAAGGGAAGAGGGTGGAGGAAAGTGTTCCTTCCAAAACTGTGCAGTATTGATTGCATGTCTTCCTCGTCCCACAGACTAGGTCAGGTTTCTTAACTACTGACATTTTGGCCAGGAAAATTCTTTGTTCTAGAGGCTGTCCTGCACAATGTAGGGTGCTTATTCTCATTTCTGCTTCTATCAGCAGATGCCAGCAGCAATGCCCCACCGCCAGTTGTGACAATCAGAAATATCTGGGATATTGCCAAATGTCCACTGGGGGTTGAGCATGGGGGCAAATTCATCCCCGGTTGAAAACCAATGAACTAGATGGTTCAAAAGGATAAAAACTGCAGAAACATTAAATGAGAATTGGCTCTAGAGTTGGCAGCTGGGTAAGAATCCCAGTTTTCCTTATTCCTAGCTCTGTGACTTTGGGCTCATTACCCATCCTCCCTAAGCATCTGAACCCACTTCCTAAAGTCTTGAGGTTTCAATGAGACCACATGCAGAGTGCTTAGCACCTTGCCAGTACACAGTGAGCACATAATAAACACTCACTGGTATAAGCATCATCTCCATGGTGTTTCTGCCATTCAACATGATGAGAGGCCTCTTGCTTTCTCAGGCTCTGCTGGCACATCTGTTGGACTCATCTGGGGCTGTTCGTGTCCACCACCCATTCTGCAGTTTCCCACCTCCATATTTCAGGCCCAAGAATAGCAGGCATCAGGAACTCTGGCATCACCCATGACCCCTTGACTCCCTCCTGGGCTACATACACACCAGGGTCTGAGAAAGAAGGCTGTTTCCCACGGAAGAAAAGGCTGTTGATATTTTAACAAGCACATTCGACAGGACTTTGAACAGCCAGGGCCATAGGTCAGATTCCTGGTTCTCACATTTTCCTTCATCCAAAAGGAAAAGTCCCACAGCGCTAACAGATACCTTCAGCCTCTGGTTACAGCTTGGGATGGATGAGGTGTCCCAGCAACCTGGTTGCTGCAAAGGTTCCCACAAACTGCATGGCCAGTCATGCACATCAACAGTCCCCCACTCAGCATGGCCCAAGACCCAGAGCGCCTCCTCTCCAGCCTTCAGCCACCGCATCTGCCTTCCACCAGCTCCTCTGCATCCTCACCTTTGTATTTTAGTTGACTTCCCACTGCTCCCAGGATTGGAGGTTTGCAGCAGCCTCCTCTCCACCTCCAATCTCCAGGGCATTCTCCAAACCACCAGACAGTATTATCTTTCTAAATTGCAACTATGACTGTCATCCTCCTGCTTAAAAACCTTCACTGGATCTCCATTTCTTTTGGACTAAAGTCCTCAGCATGATATACGAGCACCTGAATACCCTTGCCAACTTCCCCTCATCTCTCGCAAAGTGTCTCCTAGTTCCCCCCTCATTCGTTGTAAACCGAACCCCATGCAATTACCTGAAAATGTCCTACTCTTTGTCAGAGCAGATTCCTACTCTCAGCACTATAGATAGAATGCTCAGGGCCACCCACAGAAGTACAAGGGTACTTCAAAAACTTCATGAAAAAATTGAATTAAAAGATAGTATGAAGACCCCTCATATTTGAGTCCTGGAAAACACAGATGTATAGGATCATATATTTGAAAAGAAAACTGTGAAATCAAAATAAATAAGTATTTCAATAAGTGCCCACAAAACAATACATTTTAACTAGTCAACTGTAATTTAACTCATACAATTCTACATAAATATAATAAAGATTAAATAGATAAATAATATAATTGTTTTAACAAAACTGAAAGTTGAAATTATAACATGAGATATGTGTGTGTATGTATTTTTATATGATACAAAATGAGATGGGGCTTCAACGTGAAGAGGTTACAAAATGTTTCTTTCAACCCTGGATCTTTGCACCTACTCTCTTTCTACAGCATGTGTTCTCCAGTATCTCCACTTGGAAAATTGTTGTTTTTACCTGTTCAGGATTCACTTAGATATTGCCTCTTGTAAGCCACTTCCCTGAGGTCTGTCCCACACTGCCAGCCTTCTCTCTGCTGTCCCTGTGCTCTGTCTAAGCACTTGTACTGTCTGTGGGTCTGAGTCTCTCACCAGACTCTGAGGGTTGATGAGGGGGAGAACTATATTTTATTCATCTTGAAACAGTTTCCTGGTGCCTAGAACTTAGTGTACAATGAGTCACTATTAACTGCTGATGACAATAACAACTACACTGATAATGTTTAAATCTATGTGCATTCTACTAGTGGACCCAGAATCATAAGAGAGACGTGCTCTTTCTCATGTTGCTGTGGCCATATTAGGACACCCTCTGCTCTGAGTGTAGCTTAGGCCATGTTGTGACAGGTAGGCCTTCATTAGCTGGACAGATAGGTCATCGATCATCAGAATAACCAGCTTTTCCTCTGCGTATCACAGCATGGTAACAAACAAGGCAGGCCTGTCTCACATCTGGCTATTCTCAAACATGAGTACCTCCAGGACCTGGCATGGCCCCTCCGTCATCAGAGCACGATCCTGAGGGGATTTCTCAGGCTTGGAACAAGAAACCAGCTATATTGGAACCACAGTGCCAATGAATGGCTTTTGTGGCTGAGGAAATGTAGAAGGTGAAATGCTGAGCACTTCAGACATTCTGTGTCCAGCCAGGCAAGCATTCTGGGCTACAGTCCCTAAGGGAACCACAGAAATTTTACAAAATGCTGTTTATTTTTCCCATTTCAGAGATTGCGGGGGTGGGGTGTGGCAGGCAGGATAGGCATGTTCTTGGTTTATGAACCACATGCTTTGTTTCGTTATCATTGCTCAGAGAAACTGTATAAAGCAAGCAGAAGCAGCCTTGGGCAATGGAAAAGAAACGGCCTTTGGTGTGAGCCAGTTTTATATTTGAATTGTAGCTTTGCCACTCATAAGCTTTGTGATTTGGTAAAAGATCACACAATTCTACCAAGTCTCAATTTCCTCTTTTGTGAACTGGGTGTAACACATACCTTGAGGTTTTGGTAAGAATTCTGCAGTTCATTTATTTAATGCCAGGCATAAGATCATCTTCCTGGTTCATGTTCAATGGCCAGTGCTATTGTAGATCATGTGTATGTCATATTGATAAATCCTGGCTCCACCATCACCATAATGCCCGGGTGCCTCATTCCTTCCCCTAGGCTTGATTTTCCATCTTTGGAAACAACATCATAAAACAAAAAGTGCTTTTCTGAGGAATCCAGCTCTCAGGGACCCCACTTTGAAGCAAGCCATGGCAGTGAGACACACTGCAAATTTGGGGATAAATTTCATTTTGAGTCCTCCTCCAGTTGACTGAAGACAAAAATTACTCACGTGATAGAGGCCCCAGAGAGACTGGGACATCAGAGAGAATCCCAGAATGGGAGTTTGGACACTTGAGTTACAATCACAAATGTACCACCTACGTACTGGAATATTGCTATTATTGGGAAATAATAGCAGTAATGAGTCTGTATAGTTTTATGGAATTTCACTATTTATAAAGTGCTTTAACAAACAGCTCAGAAGGTTACTTAACAGGTATGATATTTTTATTATGTACTGGGAGGTATACCAGTTGTATTGGCCTATGCCATTTCACTTTACCTTTTCAGTAACTGGAAGAGGAGAATCTTCATCTATCATTATCCTGGTTTTATGCATAAGGAGTTTTCACCTCAGAGAGGTTAAGTGACAAGGTCACACAGCAATAAAGTGACTGAATAAGGATTTGTACTTACAAATCTATCTGATTCCATAACTGATATTCTATCCCACTAGACTCTCTCGGCCTTAGAAATAGTTACCTGATACAGCAAATAAAAATATATGATATCCAGTTAAATTTGCATTTTAGACAGGCAACAAATAATTTTTAGTTTAAGTATGTCCCAAATAATACTTCTAGTTTAAAAATATTTGTTACCTAGCTTAAATGCAAATTTAACTGGGCATCCTGCATTTTATCTGACAACTCTCCTTAGGAGGCTCATGTCACACGAGCAGAATAGATGAAGTGGTATGTCCGAGTCTTTCCAGAGGCACCTAAGCTTGTTCTCATGGAAACATGCCCTTCAGGAAGAGTAAGTATCCTCTTTACTAGTGGAAGACTTTTAGAAGTCTAAAAGTTAAACTTGTAGACTTGCTTTTAGACTTACAAAGAAAAATAGGAAAAGGAATGTCCAGAGGTGATTTACGTTGTGTTTTCTACATGATCTAGTTATGGGTCTAGATACTCCAAGGGTGTGCAGAGCGAAGAGTCCAAATCAAAGTTGACCCTGGCATGCACCATGGGCAGACAACCTTGGTTGAGTAAACTCAGGTTCACCAACCCAGTCTCTCTCTCTGACCTCTGACAGGTCTCACTTAGAAGCCAGAGCAAGTACCTGGCCTAGAAACCAATACTTACTGAAACCCAACTATAGGACAGCCACTATGTTTACACTTTACCTATGACATCTCATTAAGTCTCACGGCATTGAGGTAGGTGTGGTAACCCTGTTTACTGACTGACAGACTGGGAAGGAGAAGGCAAGGCTTTAGCTCATGGGTGGTAGAGCTGAATTTGATTCAGATCTTTTTGAACCTGATACCCAACATCACGCCTCAGTCTGATGATTGAGATTTTATAGATATGTGTTGAGTAGTTCCATGTAACGCAGTTCAGATTGCTCTTTTAAAATCATTCATCCTAAATATTTTTCTCTCTGCTCATCTGTACCTATCTTGAGTCATGACTCAAGTCTCATCCAGACTCTATGTCATTTTTGAACCATCCTTGATGCTTTCAATGGACCATGACCCACCCCCTCTCTCTGTACCCCAAACTGTTCCCTGGCTTGGCTTCCAGTGGCCTTCAGATTTGACCTCTCACTGTAGGAACTGGGTACTTCTACTTGCATTGTGTTCACAATGTCTTCTGCCACTACTAGCAATGCCATATAGCATAGATCTTAAGAGTGCAGGCTATGGAGCCCCACTGCCAGCTCCAACACTTCTGACTGTGAGGACTTGGGTACATTACATAACACCCCCATGTCTCAGTTTCCTTGTCTTTACAATAGAAATAATAGTAACACCTACCTCAGGTGTTGCTGCAAATATGAATGAGCTGATGTCCAATCACTTAGAACAGTGCCTGGCACATAGTTAAGTGTTCAGTACATATTAGGTTATTACTATTAATACTGATAATACCTATCGTGATTTGAACTTTCAGTAAGTGCCAAACACTGAGCTGAACAGCTCACGTGCATCATGACACTTTATTCTCACAACCTTAGAGACAGATATAACTATCATTCACACAGTCAATAAATCATGGAATGGTGGGCAAAATTGTCTGAATATGGAGCCTATACTTTCAATCCCAACCCTTCCACTCTCTCATGTTGCCCCTTCTATTTCTTATACATTCTTGAAGGTGCTCCAAAATGGGGCTGACTTGAACTACATTATTTTCGCTAACATAACACATGAGGAGACATAAACATTTTTTCCCTCCACAGAATCAAATGCTACCAAATCAAAAATTTCTTTGTGTACATACAGAATGAGAAGGAATTGAACAGCAGGAGTTTAATGAGGTCGTTCATGTATGGGCTTAAATGTTAGCTCAACCTAGCTTTCAAAGTGAGAGCTGCCTTTTATGTACAATGACATTGCAGCTCCCAGCTTCGGATCCCCTGTAAGGTCATGAAAATATCAATACAAATTAATTAGTTGTGGAGGAATTTTGTATATTCAAATATCTTTTCTCTTTTTTTCTTAAAATAATATTTTTTTAAAATTTAGCATATCATTTAATACCCCCAGGCTGGATTGGGGGTGGGGAACAAAAATCAAAGCACATCCTTATGATCATGGATCAATAATAATCAACAACCCATTAATGCCTACATCCCTGGTGACCCTCAGAACACATTGCACCCAGTGAACAATTTTTCTTGAGCAAACTGCCTTTCAGATGACTATGTAATCACTATAGATGTTTGCCTCCTCCATTCCTAACCTGCAAAAGACCCTAAACTTTGTCATCAAATAGGAAGGAGTCTTTTCTGAAACCCCTGAGCAGGATTTATCTCATCTATAAAAGAACTAATGAAATGAATCACTCCAATCTGAGGCCTATGGTTTCAACCACAGAAAGATACTGAGTCTTCACAGACCAGCAAAGAGAAAATCAAGGTTTATTGACAATTTCTTGCGGCACTGGTAGACAAGACATGAGATTTAGAATCCATCTGAGGATATATCCAGGGATACCATGTCTTAACCATTTGACCAAGGGCAAGCTTCCCGACTCCTCTGAACCTCAGTGTCTCCATGTATGAATTTGTGAAAGTCATTCTCCTTCAAATTGTTATAGATGCTACATGAAGTCACAGATGTCAAAGCGCCTGGTAAGACTCCTTCCTACCAATCATTATTTTGTCAGAGAACCTGATTTCCCAAGTGTCAATCTTATGTTATTCATAGCACGTATTTCTGATTTGGAGAAATAATGATTCTTTTATCAAACTGGTAACTGTTGTGGCCATTGAAATTCAGAGACTCTCATTCCTTGCTATTTAATGGCATTGATTTGCTGGGTTTTCCCTTCTCATCCACCCATAGTTCAGTTATCTAAGTGAAAACACCAAGCTAGAGCTATAAAAATATGATTGCATTGCTGCTGCAAGTTCCCAGACTCAGATGGCTATAACCTGATGCGGGACATTCCAATTTTAACTATCTACTGCTGTTTTTATTTCATAAAGCCACTAAAAACATCCTGCACTGCTTTTATATACATCACTACTTTTATGGCTTTTGTGTCATAATAAAAGGCAGTTTGTTGGAAGCTAAGGGTTTTTCCTCCCCCCCCCCACCCCACCCAGCAGAAAAATAACCAGCTTGGAATAAGACATTTCTTTCTAGTCTCTCTGCCTTCTAATTCTGTCCTATCCAATCAGTCCATGTTCCTCCAGGCTGCCAGACTATTCTTCCCAAAAAGCTATTTATAAGACATTTACCTGCTCAAACTTCAAAGCTCCCCATTGCCCTGATTGGAAGGCCCTACATCCTGAGCTTGACATTTAAACATGTCCAGTATCTGGAGTCATAAAACAAAACACCTACTTTGTTCTTCACCTTCTTGAGTGCTCATGATTTCATAGACAATGTGCCTTCTCCCTCATTTCTAATAGTACTTGCTCCTTTTCATCAGTTTAATACCTACTTATCAATAAAAACTCAGCTTCCTACCTAACTTTTCCAGAAAACACTCCCCTGGATCTCTTCTTCTCCTAACCATTAGTACAACACTGACACCTCTTTTCTTTCAACACAACCATATTCTGCTCAGTCTGTGGCTTTGCTTGTTGACCTGAATCATCATGTTTTTGAAGTCTCCAAACCTAAATCCAAATTGCCTGAAGATTAGGAAATAGATCATATATCTTTCTTTATTCTGCACTGTGCCTATGGTGCACATTGTGTAATGAAACATTAGAAAAGCAGAGGATTCTAGGAGAAAACTAATGAGACCCTCTATTTTACAGAGAATAAGTGACTTGGCCACACTCACATGGAAGGTCATGGTAGTTTATTTGGAGCACCATGCACTTTCCAGGGAGAAGAAAGGGAGGGAGGGAGAGCGGGTTGGATGGATACATTCATGCATGCCTTGTAAGTAGATGTCTGTCAAAATCTTGATTCAAGCAGAGGAAGCCTCTGTCTGGAGAGAGAGAATAAATAAAATACCCTGATAAATGGGGAAATGACAACTATGTGTCTATTTGGTAGACGTGGAAGTTCCTTTCTAGTCCCAACCAGACTCAGTAAAAGATAATCCATTAAGACCTTGGCAGAGCTGCCAAGCAGGTCCTAAAGGAAAGACAGTAGGCTTCTGGGCAACATTAGAACCAGCTGGTATAAAGTTATCACTTTCAATCAGTGACCTGGCCTCTGCAACTCTGTCTTCCTTCCCTGCCAATGCTTTCTGTACCACTGTAGGGTCTTTGCCATTCAAACCCCAAAACCACTTCATCAACACAATCAATTCCAAGGACTGAGCTACGAGTAGTGATTTATACTATTATGTGTTCATTAGCTACTAATGTACATAGCACTGTAGCATCTCAGAAAATTACCTGTCTAGTCACCTATATAGCACTTGGACAGATCACCTGGTAAGTCTCTATACAGACTTTGATAATAAATATCCAGTGACCCAGCTAATAACTAGTCCAGGAAGCTCTTATAATTATCAGCCAATTCTGACTCCTGTAAACCCCTTCTTTCATAAGTTTGGTAGCTTTGTCCAGTCCATGACAACACACAGTTGTTGATGTTGGACAGGGTGGTTGACACAATGCCACACACTGAAGTTATGGCCAAGACATGGCTCCTATCCTCAACGCACTTCCACTCTAGGTAAAATCTCACTGCATGTAATGCCCCCTCCCATTACATCTTTGATTAAACACAATATTTTGACTATCACTGAATAATCATCCCTACAGGAATTTGAAAAACAGCCCTTTTCTTCCCCATGAGCATCTCTCCTAATAACCATCACAGTGCCCTCCAATTCATGTTAATATGCCATTGTCTGAATTCTTTCAAATTCCTGGCCACTCCCAACCTTTGACTGTCTCTCCCTCTTTGTCACATCTTAGATATAAACAAAAGAATCATGTGGAATCAGCCTGTGATATTGATAGAAACTCTCCAGTCTAATGATCCCTTTTTATAAAGCACTTGGTAGGGTAGGTGAATTAGGACCAAAACCAGATCACTCATTCCCAGCATTGGAGTATCAATGAAGTCATCATCAATCTGGAAACACTGAAATCCCACTCCCATAATAAGTGGCTATTCATCTCCAAGACAGCCCATTGCTAAGTGGAATGTCTGGAGGTGTCCTTAACTTGAATGTTCCCCACACTCAACCTTAGCATGGTTGTCACATATACTCACCTGGCTTGGTCTATTCTGAATACTCCCAGAATGTACCATCAGGTCCCTGTTATATCAGGATTGTCTGGAAAGGAGCTCATTTTAGTTCAAATACAAGACTTTTCCTAGGCCACATACCTCAGGTGACAGTGTTCCTGTACTGGGTGACTATAACCTTTAATAGGAAAATGTAGTACTTTCTAACCTCATACTTGCATTCTTGCATTCTACATATGGAATACATAAATGGTGCTTTACAGAAGATTAAAACAAGACAAAGGCTGGAGAAGGGTCTGTGTGTTCTTGCCTATTAACAATATTTGTAGTCCAAACAATGCATGCCTACAACAGATTCTACTGTGTCTGACTCTTAGCTTAGTTATGTAGTACCAAGACAAATAGATATGATCTAAGAAGCTGTGAGGGAAGTTATCCAACTCCTGTTTCAGAAACCCCTGTGTCATTTTGATGTCAATACCAGAGAGGAAATATTTAGAAGAGGCTGACATACTTGAGCCTTACCTTGCCTTGGGGTTTCTCATACTTCTGCAACCATCACATCACCCCCTGAAAGTCCTGTGATGTCCCCAATATGGATGCTGGCTTCTCTTCTCTTTACTGTGAAACCAGTAAAACACAGATGAATTATTGAGACAAATTGTTATTAAAGATTCATAATTAACAAGAAGAAAATAAGAAAATCATAACATCATAGCTAAAAACTTGAGCTCTACGGCCATGAAGATCTGGGGTATAAATTTTGGCTTGGCAAACTTCTATTTCTGTGATCTTGGGCAAGTCACTTAGACTTTCTCTATCAAAATTCCTTCATATGAAAACTAGGAATTATAGTACTGATCATGTTGGGCTGTTGTAAGGATTCAGTGAGAATGACAGGTCACATTATGTGCCAGAAGAACTACCTATTATTAAATACTGTGTAGAACAACCACAATAATGCATTGAACTTTCAGAAGAAGAGAAAAGAACTGTGATTACTAGAGATGTGAAAGTGGGAGGAGAGATTAGGGAGAAATTGGTTAATGGAAACAAAGAATGATTATGTTTTGCAATGATGAATATACTAATTATCCTGAATTGATCATCATGTACTGTACACAATACCACTAATCAGCTCGATACCCCACAGATATGTATAATCAATTATGTTTCAATAGATAGATAGATAGATACTGTGCAGACAAACAGTGATCTGACTTACATGTGAAGCCAGCTCTCCAAGTAGCTTTTCCAGGACCCAATACCCTCTCCTTCCATAGTTGTTAGACTCCTTTCAGGCTGGCAGTAACACCCAAGCACCAAACTTAAGAACATACCTCAAAATCTAGACCCAAAAAAGAATGACACTCATGCCCTTATCATCTCTTAACATGCAAACTTTATTTGCTGCACAATTTTTCTCCAAAGTATTAAACATATGGTATTTCATCTGTTTCCATAGAATTTTAAAGCAGATACAGATGTTCTTCTCTACTAAATGTTGGATTTAGAGTCAGAAGACCCGGCTGTGAATTACGTCCCCCCCCTCTTAATAACAGTAAGATCTGAATCAACTGGCTTCATTTCTGTGTGCCTTGGTGTCCTCTTCAGAAATAAAATAACAGTGACATCATGATGGTGGCAGTAGTTGTCACATGATGAAAACAACGATGATGGTGAGACAAGAACATCTACCTCACAAGTTTGTCAGGAGGATCATAAGACCTATTATGTGATAATGGTTGAAATACTTAAACTATAAAGTCCCTGCTAGTCTTATTATTTATGACCAGGGGAACCAAAGCTCACCGAGTAGTAAAGTGACTAAGGGTCCATGATCCAAGTCAAATTGGAACACTTCTCATGGATTGACCACTAGCACAACTCTGGAGTTTGTTAGCTTTTGGCCCAGTTCTAGTCCAACTTCAGGACAAAGCACTCATAGACCCTCTAGACCTGATCTGAGTAAAGCACATTGACTTGATCACATATTCCTTCAACAACAATGTGCCCCACGCTGGCTGTGTGAGGACACAACAGCAAGTAAGGCAGCAGCAAGGCTGCCACATGCTCGTGGTTTATTACGGTCTAGTAGAAGGAGAAGGACATAAACAGTACCCTAGTTTTAAAACTTTATTATAATTATGAGGCTATTAAGGCTCAAGTGGCCACAAAGCTTCTCACGTTTCACCTGGGAGAAGGTAGAAAAGGTAGAACATGAGCTCAGATTTTCCTGAACCCCAGGCTAACGCTGTGAGCCTCAAGTGACTCTCTGGCATAAAGTCACCTTTATCAAGCCACTAATGTCTTCATATTTCATATAGGATTGCTCTGTGACTTGAGAAGTTTTCTTAGGGCAATAGACAGGTATTACAGAGTTATTTTACCTTCCTCAATTCCCACTTTGGTGTAACACCCACAGGCAACAAGAAGCCTGACGTCTTCACAACTGTATGGTGGTAATATGATGGACAGACATTGCTCCACAAAAAACAGTATCTAAGGTCTTATTTAATTGACACTCTATCTCAATTAAGGATCCTTTGGCTAGCTAAAATAAATTGTGGGGTTTATTTAAAAGCTCCTGGGATGTCCATGAAATTAATGCAGCAGTTGAGCTGCCAGAACCTGGCAAGAGAGATACCCAAGGAGGCTCTGGGGACTCCCTTAGTACAGGCAGAAGACCATAAAACTTGACTCTAGAGCTGTGTTGCCCCATGTAGTAGCCACTGGCTATTAAGCTTAATGTTAAAATTAAATAAAATTGAATGCAAATTAATTGAAATTGAATAAAATTTAAAATTCAGTTCCTCAGTCACGCCAGACACATTTCAAGGGCACAATGGCCAACCTTCTGGGTAGCGCAGGTTAAGAACCATTTCCTATCATGGTAGAAAGCTCTATTGTAGAGCACTGCTTGCAATTGATGGCATTAAAGTGCCTCTATTGCAGATTCCCAGGCTCTGTGTCACCTTATTCCAATTTTCTAATTTTAAGGAAAGGTAATTTGATGAGCCAGGTTTAGATCTGTGTCTACATTCTGGAACAATCAACTAGAATCATGGAGGACAAGATCAGCTAAAACAGGCCTGGCCTGGCCTCCATGACTGGGTGAGTGATAGAAGGGACTCTTTCCTGACAAGGGTATGGTCACGTCACCTCTTAGACTCATCAAAGGCAGTGTCTGAACAACACTATCCTGTATCTGTGTAATGCCTCCCGGAACTTTCCCATTCAGCCCTCATGACTCTCAAAGTAGCCTAAGATGCTGAAATGGACAATGAAAGTAGAAAAAAATCTCGGCCCAAGATTACAGACCAAGGGAGCAGTAGACCCATGGTTTTAACAAGCTTCCTGTGTCTTGTCTGTTACATTCATGTTCCCTTTTTAACATGTAATTTATTAGGGCATTTTTATTCATTTTCTCATTGTTCATTTTGGACAGCATTCTTGAAACATCCTAATAAATATCACCCCTCATTAAGGAGCCCCAGTGGGAATATTAAGAAGAACAAAACCCAAAAAACCAAAACCACTTTTATATACCTTTATCTAAAGGTGTAACCCAATGTATCTTGGGCTGAGAAGCTGAAAGGAGAATTTATTTTAAATCTAAAGAACGCTCTGAATGCGTGATGCATCTTTTAGAACCAAGCTCAAAAGAGGGACAGAGAAGTCAGAAGAGGTTCCAATTAGGAGCTTTTGTCCTTTATATGAAAAGAGCCTGCCCTAATAACAGAGAAACAGAACACACAAAACTAATTATCGGAGTCATTTTTAATTAACCTGGCCAGCTAATGTAATCCCTGAAACATTTGCTCATCGGTAGGAGTTTTAATCATCACTGTTTTTTGTACTCATTGGATCTGTATTGATTGAACGTCATCAGATCTTTGTTTCAAATGGAGGTGTTTGCACATGTAGGTTGATAAGAAGGCTAAGGGATTTAGTTTCCCCTACTGCTTATAGTTTCTTTTTTATTATTATTAGTTATGAATATTCATATACAAAGCTAATTGTCACCACTCGTGCCCAAGATGTGATGGCCAGATCCACATTGGCAGCATGCCCATTACAACAAATTGTGATTATACCCCATGTCCCCCACCAAGTTATCCCCTCAATTATCCCTGACCTCACTCCCCATCCCCCTTTTCTCACCCCACTTTGTAGCTCTAGATATGTTCTCTCCCTCTGCAAGTCCAGCGCACCACCGTGGTCTTTCTTTCCTTCCTTCTTTCTCTCTTAGCTCCCACTTACAAGTGAGTACATACAATATTTATCCCTCTGTGCTTTACTTATTTCACTCAACATAAGCTTCTCCCACTCTTTACAGTTTCTCCCTTATTTTCTTAGGTTTCTCACAGAACATTCATGTCCTCTCTAGCTACACCCACCTGTACAGCAATGTGTCTCATAGTGTCCAAACTCCATGCATACCCTGGCCCAAAGACACCCTCAGTCCATGAGCTACCATGCACCCACCTGTTCAAACAGCCAGTGCCATTCTGAGGATTTTCCCACCCAGGCAGCCTTCTAAGGCAGCAGGTTCTCAGCCTTGACTGCACATTAGAATTGCCTGCGGAGCTTTGAAAAAGACCCACTCCAGCTGTACTCCAGCCCAATTAAATCAGAATGTCTGAGGGTGGGACCAGCATCAGTAATTTTAAAGCTCCTCAGGTGACTGCAAAGATCAGCTGAGTGGTAAATTCATGGGCGGCAACAGGAGCGAAACCTGGAGCTTGTTAGAAATGCACAATCTCTGACCCCATCCCAGACCTACTAAATAAGAGTCAGTGTTTTAGTAAGATGTCCGGTGACATATCTGCATGTTAAAGATAAAGGAGAACAGTTCCACCAGTGGGTCCCAAGCTTGAGTGTGAATCAGAAGCACCTGGGGAGCCTACTAAATTCAGATTGCTGGGCCCATCCGCAGAATCCCTGATTCACACATTTTAGGGTGAGGCTTGAGAATCTGCATTTCTAACAGTGATGGGATGTTGGTGGTCCCGGGGGTGCTGACACAGTGCAGAGACCACATTTTCAGACACACTGCTCTCTAAAGCATACTTAATATGACACCTAGGTCATTTTTTCCTCCCAGTAATATTTTTTGAGAGCACAGTAATGTTTTGAGACACAGAAGGTATTGCAGCGAATAAGCAAATATAATCCTGGACTTCATGGAACTTGAATTCTAGAAGAGGTCCAAGCAATAAATAAGAAAACAACTGAATTCCTAATATAAAAATTATAGATCATGTTAACTCTTTATGAAAAAAATATACTGAGTGATGAGAAATAGGGTGACTGGGGGTGTCACTTTAGGTCGAGTGCTCGGGTAAGGAAGTCTTAGAAGGACTGGCACTTGAGCAAAGACCTAATGGATGAGTTGGGAAGCACAGCAAAGAACAGGAGAGATGGGGTTCTGGGCAGAAGGAAAAGCAAATATAACTGCCCTGACTTGAAGTAAGCTTAGTGAACTTCAAGTAGGAGGTTGTGAAGGTTAATTCTAGGTGTCAACTTGATTAGATTAAGGAATGCCAAGAAACTTGGTGAAGCTATCTCATTAGGTGTGTCCATGAGGGTTTTTCCAGAAGAGATTAGCATGCGATCCTGAGTGCACTGGGTGGGAAGGATCTGCCATAACCCTCAATATGGGCAGGAACCCCCCAATCTGCTGGGGGACCCAAGACAACAAAAGACAGAGAAAAGAGGCTAATCATTCTCTCTATCCACTGGAGCTGGGAAGCACTCTTCTCTCCTGTCCATGTACATCAGAGCTCAAGAACCTTCAGCATTTGGGTTCCAGGACTTACACCAAAGACACTATAGGCTTCCCTGGTTTTGAGGCCTCCAGACTTGGACTGAGCCATGCTACCCATGCTACCTACATCCAGTTTGCAAATGGCCAGTTGTGGGACTTCTCTTCACAATCACATGAGCTAATTCCCCTAAGAAATCCGCTCTCACGTATGTGTAGCATATCCTATTGATTCTGTCTCTCTGGAGAACGCTGACTAATACAGATGATGAAGCCAGAGGATAGAGATTTCCTTCTTCATCTCCTAGATCCACAGCCCACTGGCTGTAATGATTTGAGGAATGCTGCATTTTTTTTTTTCTTGGCCTGTTTATTTACCAAGCTTCCCTCGTAGGATTCTTCAGAAGATTAAAATTTCATCAAGAACTTCATCCACACTCTATGCGTACTACAGCTATACTTGCTTGTTGACACCACATCTCCAAGGGGGAAAGAAAACAGAACTTGCCAACAGTGGCTGAGCCGTCCATCTTTATCCAACCCTACAATAGAGACATAGAAGGATGAGATGTTTACTCTACCATCAAAAAATCCCCAACCACACAGAAAAGAAAACAGCAGGGGGAAATGGAGAAGAATCAAGAGATAAAGAGAGCAATGATGGCTGCATAAGTATGAACTGTGGGGCAGACCACAGGGGGCACCCCAAGGACTGGAGCCATCCAGGAAAAGACGTGGAGCTTCGGCCAGGCCTTAAAGCAAGAGAAGGCTGATATAAAAGGATACCAACATAGGGATCGTATAATTTTGCCTACACATTTTATTGAAGACCAAGATGCATACATCTGAAGAAGACAGTCCCAGACATACTTTAAACACTTTATCTTCCAGAGTTTATAAACCTCGTCAATTATGCAAAATATTTTCACTCCACATTTCTCTCCTTGACTTCTGATAGGGACTGAATTGTGTTCACCCAAAATTCATATGTTGAAGCCCTAACCCCAATGTGACTGTATTTAGAGATAGAGCTTATAGGAGGTAATTAAAATTAAATGTGTTCATAAGGGTAGGACTCTGATCCTAGTGTCCTTATAAGAAAAGGAACAGACACCAGAGCTCTCTCTTCCTCTACACTTACATGTAGGAAAGGCCACATGAGTATACAGAGAGAAGGCAAGTATCTACAAGGAAGAAGAGAGCCAGACCTTGGACCAGAAACCAAACCCTGCCAGACCTTGACTTGGACTTTCCAGCTTCCAGAACTGAGAAAATAAATTTCTGTCGTTTAAGTCACCCAGTCTATGGTATTGATATGGCACCCCAAACTAAGACAACTTCCTTTCCAGGAAGCACAGAGACAAAATTAATACACACTTAGCATAGACATATTGGTGTAAGCTTTATTTATAATAATTTTCATCTTTCATCCACAGTCTTACTATTATAATATTTCTATTTTTTAAATTATGCTAAGCAGGAAGTTTTTTGTCTTGGGTTCCACCAGATCTAGATTGGAAAGTTCCAGCACTTTCTGGCTTTAAATGAATAAGTAAGTCTTAAGGTCAATAAGCACTTATTTCCTTATATAAAATTGTATCTCGTTAGGAAAAAAATCAGTATGTGGAAGTGAAGGAATTTGCTCTTGGCATGTGGGAAGTGCTCCATAAATGCTGGGCCCTCCCCTCCGGCATTATGTGGATTGTTATCTCTCTTTTTTACCCTGGCCTGGACAACACAGCTATCCTATGTACAATCAGAAAATGATACTCCCACATGCTTAGGCCTAACTGATGTTCAACCTCTGGCTCCCTTCCACTCCCAACCCTAGTAAAAGGAGATAGTCTTGCTAGGGTGTGGGGAATTCTGTAGCTCTAGCTTCGTGGGTCCTGAAATTGATCAGCAAGTCAGCAGTGCCTCTGAGCCCCATAGCCTTGTGTGCAAGCATCCTCCTCTTCCTGATTTGGATGTTCTCTGGTACTTATTATATTTGGAATGTCAATGAATATTCCACAACCCCACTTCCCTTCCTTTGTCCTTAAAACTCTGATCCCAAAAGGGGCATCTTTGGTCAACAGCTGTTGGTCAGTGAGTAATGAAAGAAGTTGTATTCAGACTGCACCTTTAACAGCCACAAAGAAGAGCGAGGCAGGGGTGAAGCAGGGATTGTGCTTGGAACCCTGGCCAGTTAGCCTAATATATAGGAGAGGGGGTTATTTCAATTCAATTCCATGAGGATTTGTGAGTTTGCAGAGCCCAGCACCACCTATGTCCCAGCTCCGTCTCCAGCCCCCAGGCTGACCACGTTAACTTCGGGTAGAAGCCAGTTCACATCCAGGAGGCTCAGTGACAGGGAGGGTACAGACCCCAAACTGATAGCCAAGTGCTGCTCTGAGAACATTCACTGGGCTGAAGATTTTGAAACATTTGTACCTGATTTTATAGTGTTTACTTCTGGACATGTGTTCATGGGTCTAGCTAGTATCTGGAGCTGAGTCTGTTTTAGGGACACACCTATGGATCCCTGGTGCATCAGGCAGTTAACATTCGTGTCCAGCCACTGTGGGTGCCAGACATAATCTTCTCTTCACACTCCTCTGTGTTCTACTGCAGCAGATGCTTTAGAGCCCCTTTGTCACAGCCCCTTGACCTACCTGTGATTTCAACCACAGCTTGGTGGACAGATCTATCCACTCTGCTCCCACCTTAATTAATGCACGGGCAGAGGGTCCAGGCTGCTGCTGAGAATATCCCATCACAGCCCCAGCACCCTACAGCAGCTTGACACTCATTTGCTCTGTCTCTCTTTCTCCCTTTTCTTTTTTATGCTCTCCTTCTTCCTTTTTCTTTCTTTTTTTCCTTCTCTTTCTCTCCGTATAGATAGATATACAGTATTGCTATAGATATATAAATTTACATATAAATATAGATATAGATGCAGATATTGCTATAGATGTATAGATGTCACTGTAGATGTATAGGTAGAGATATAGAGATCTTAAAGTGGGGTTCATGGACCAGTAGCATCATAGATTTTACCTGGGAGATGGTTAGAAATGCAGGATCTCAGGTCCCATATCAGACTGGATTATGTTCCGTGTTTTTAAAAAATCCCCAGATTCTTCATATGCATACTAAAAGATGAGAAACATATTTTATGGCTGGGGAAAAATCTGACTCAAAGAAATCCATCAACCCTCTTTCTGCTCACCCTTCATTCTGGATAATGATGGTGGCCCTAATATGAAATGGTGTAGACAAGAGTCTTTTCTTTAAATAAAAGGGGGAAACTGCCTCATGCTGTTCCCATGTTATATTTCATTGTCAAACATCAAGAATCATTCAATTAATTAACTTGGAAAACAAAGTTACTTTAAATTACTGAATGCAGGTTCATTCTGATACTTAAACACCAGCAGTGCCAGAAAGAGTAATTTCCTGAAAGCTTCCTATTGCCACACAAAGGAAGTCATTCTTGAGGAAAAAATAACAGCTCTAATATAACCGCTTTTCATTTGCACTCATGCAAGAAGTTGCCAAATGTTTGCACTCACTCATTCGATCAAAAAGATGCTTTTTTGCCATAATTAAAATAGATGATGGTTGCTTCATTAATGACACTGTGACACTGGTCCAGGCATTGAGGATTTCTCATCTAAAGCCCCTGTCATGAGTAGATCTTGCACTGTTGAAGCCAGGATAGGATTTACACATGAATCTGGATCAACTCTTTTATGTTACAGTAAATACACGTGTGCAAGCACCCACACATTCACACAGACACACACACACCAAGGCTTCGAGGTGCTTCAAGGAATTGTCCAACTGGAATTCTATTATAAACACTTCAATTCTGAACACAAGGCTCATCTTACGTTTTTCAAAAATATACGAAAATTTCTTTAATCAAAAGATTGGCAGTTCATTCTAGCCCCATCTATCCACCTCCTATGGGCTATCTATCTATCTATCTCTATCAGCAACTGAAACCAAAGAAAATTCACTCAGCAAACTCAGATATACTTGGTATCTGACTTCTATCTATTATGATAATTTGCCATGTAAGTTCTGCAAATGGTGGCTGACCTTAGTCACTGTACATCATGACACTAGGAATTATTTATTCCCTTGAGTGTTGGCTAATTTTGCTCCTTTAGTTTACCTGTAATCATATTCTTTTTTTTTTTTTCCTTTTTGTCTTTTTTACTGACTGGTAACGGGGTCGCAACCCTCGGTGTCGCGCCCGTACCGGGAACCGTCAACGGGATCGCAACCCTTGGTGTTGCGCCCGCACCGCGCTCAGCCAGTGAGCGGGAACCGGTCTCCACATGGGATCCGAACCCTTGGCGGGAGCGCCGCCATGCTCCCAAGTGGCGCACTCTCCAGTGCGCCACCGGGCCAGCCTGTAATCATATTCTAAAGACAGTTTGCTGGGCATGATTTAGCAACTTTTCTCTGTAAATGGGCACTATTTCTGAATCTTGAGTGACTTCTGGTTCCTGCCTGGGTTTCATGTTTTGGGTTCAGCAAGGGAAGAATTTCTAGTTTAGTTCTCAGAGGCCCCAGCAACCACCCTGCAGGCTTCTAGTTCCAGTTTACTCCTGCTCTTGTAAATCATCCTTTTACAAGATAGGTTTACAGGAACATACCTATTGCTGTTCACCAAGTTATAAGACAGGAAACGCGTAGGATCACACAGAGGCAAACCCCACAAATTAAAGGAGGGGAAAAGTCACATCTCCTAATACACGTCATCACCTTTTTCTATCAACCCAAATACCTTTATTACAACACATGCTTATCAAATTAGACCATCATCATAGCCACATAAGATAGGTAAGTCTAACAGGTTTAATTCATTTTATGGAAAAACAAATAAAAACAACAAATGCTTGAGGCTCAGAGAGAAAGAGAGGCTGTATTTGCCCATGACTTGTGTTTGCCGAGAAGCCCTGGTCTGAGTGCTTCCATGGCTGGAAAAATGTCTGACCCCAAGAAGCACATCAAGCCCCTGTCTGCCCACTCTCCTTTCCAGATCATTCCAGGCTGGCTTTGCTGAGGAAATGAGGTGGTGTGTATATGCAAATAGGCCTGAAAGGCAGTAGGTCTTCAGTAAATGGTGTTTGTGGTAGAGCCACCATGTATAGAACACAATTATTTATAGAGCTAAACTTTACCTTCTTGGCTGTAACTTCTCATTTTAAAGTTATACATATGTAGCCTGTTTGACCACTAATACATTCTGATAGCTTCAGAGCAAGTCCCACAAATGGAATTTGCTTTTTAATTATTCAGAAATATGACAAAACCCATCATCAATCTCCAGGTCTGAGTCACCCTGGGACCTCAGCAGCAGCTCAGGTATTTACTCCCAAGCCACCACCGCTTGGACAAGAACCATGGCAGATGGTCAGGTCCCCTCAGCAGCCGACCCAGGGCTAAACTCACCCCTCAGGGATCTGTCCCTCTGTCTGTTGCATGCTGAGAGACAAGGAATTTCATTGGTGCTGGAAGCCAGGGAAACCCCTCAATACATATACACTCATGCCTACAGGTACGCACACCCATAATGTAAATCAATCCATCTGTTTAAGAAGCAGACTAAGAAGGAAGGACCTGTGTTAGTCTGTTTCTGTTGCTTATAACAAAAGACAAAGAATTGGGTGGTTTATAAAGAAAATGAAATTTATTGCTTGCAGTTTTGGAAGCTCAGGAGCCCAAAGTCCACGGAACACAACTGGTGGTGACAACAGTGACCCAGGGGTCTCACATTGAAAAATGGTGCAAGCAGAGAGAGAGGGAGAGGCCAACCTCTTATGCACTATCCCTTTAAAGTCCTCAGAACCACTCCGCTGACCACCATTACTAATCCATTCACAACTAAAAAGCCCATAATAGGATTTCCCACCCTCAACAGTTACAGTGAAAATTAAGTTTTGGGAGGACGTTTAACCCAAGGCAGACCCTAAAGCAACTATTCATACCACCACCATATAATCAAAAAGGAAAACCTGTTTGTCCCACTACTTCCAACCAACTATGGATTCTAATTCACAGTCATGGTTAGAGACCCTGTGCCTCTCCTCAGTCTGTCTGTTATTTACCCATTCCCTTTGTTTTGAGCACTTAGTCACTGCCAAGCCCTGTACCGAGCACTGGGGTGATGGAGATGGGCATCACCAGCTCCTTTCTGGAAAGAGAGACAAGCCACAGGCCAACCCCCTTGCATGAGACACTCAACGTGCCATGGGGGATGGTCCAGCTCACTGTGGGCCGGGCACCAGGCAAGCCCTGCCACCACTCAGGCACCTCACCTAACCTAGGCCTCACCCCAAACCCCAGCCTGTGGGTCAGGCTCTCCTGTCATCTGTATTTCACAGAAGAAGAAACTGAGGCTTGGAGATGTTTACGGACTTTGCTTTTATGCTAGAGTGGCCCGTGCTCTGCCAGTCCTGCTATACAGAAGCAATGACAGAGTATTACACGGACACAAGAGGGCCCCAACTGAGATGGACAGAGGAGAAACAGAGTCTGGGTCAGTTCCCTGCAAAAGGTTAATGCCTGAGATCGGTGCTGAAAAATGAGCAGTAATTAGGCAAGGAGGGTGGAGACAGCACCACAGCAGAGAGGAGGGCACAGCATGGGCAAAGGCAGGGTGGGAGAGAGCCTGGATCAGGCTTCAGGCTGCACGCTGGTCTGGTCACGGTGGCTGAGGTGGCGGGAGGTGGAGGAACGGGGAGTAGGGAGCAAGAGAGGCAGAGCCATCCCAGGGACAGTTGGCTCAGCCCTAGAAGGCAGTAATGTTGCCATGGGGGTGGGGGGCAAAGTCCCACAGAAGAGACAGGAGGGGTCACTTCCAGCATTCTGATGTAATGTGACCCTACTTCCCTGCTATCCACACAGCCTGAGCACACAGTCATGGAGGGCCAAGGATCCAAGCAGAGCCTCACGGGCTCAAGAAAGACAGACAGATGGGTCAGGGGTTGAGTGTGCGGGGCATGGTGTCAAGGGGAACATTTTTGTTCTCACTTTTAAGGAGCTAAAGGGGTTGAAAATAACAGTCCACCAAGGCATGTGTGGCAATAGTTGAAGACTTCCCTGTGGAACCAGGCTGCCCAGAGGCCTGGTGATCCCAGGGACATGGATGGAGAGGCCTGCACAGAGGAGCCCAGAGGTGGGCTCCAGCGGGCCCAACGAGACACCTGCGCCTCCTCGTGGGGCTCGGCCCCAGAGCTCACTCTCGGGGCTGGGGCCGATCTGCATTCTTCCTCCCGTGGTCAAGAAAAGGCAGGAGGGCTCTGGTCCTCACAGACCAAACACTGTGTGCCTGTGCTTTCCCTAAATGGAAGCTCTTTGCACAACATGCCTGTAATGCTCACTAAGTGAGCGTGAAAGAGTGAGCTGACAGTTTTGGGTCACAGGCGACATCCCCGGAGGTAGACATAAGCAGTGTGACATGGGAAAAGCGAGGAGGAGTTGGGGTCCCTGGGAGGGCTGGAGAAGGGGGGTTCTCTTGAGGATGGTGGTGAGACTGTTCCCTGTGGTGACAGGAGAGAAAGGCAGTAACGGGGGAGAAGGGCGCTGCCGCCTCTTCCCCATGGGGGAGGAATTTGGGAACAGAAGCCAGGGAGCCAGGGTGCCACTGAGGAAGGGCCATGCACCGTGGCAATGGTGTCAGTGTTCTGGAAGGAATGGGAGAAAATTACAAACTGAGACCCAGGAAAGGGGAGAGGAGCCAGGACAAAGCTCAGAGGCAGAGCAGCAGCCAAGTCACCCTGAACTGCCTGGAGGGAAATAGAGAAGAATGAAGAAAGGGGGATGTGGAGCGTACAGATTCCGTCTTCCCTTAATCACTCAGTGGGTTGCTTCTTCAGAGCCAAAGCTCTCTGAGCCTGCAGCAAGCCCCCAGGCCCCTGCCCCTCCCCTTCCTGCTGGGGGACCCCACTCATGCCTTCTCTGTTGTTGTCTCCAGCTTCACTGGAGCCAGTGGTGGGCTCTGACACCACCAAACCTTGCCAATCCCACCCATCCCCAGGAGAACCAGACCGTACTCTGCACCCCAGTGCTTTTCTCAGATCCTGTGCTGTCCAGATTCAGAGAAAGAAGGAGCCATAATGGGGTGATAATGTCAACAGGTGCCTGAAGCTGTGCTGACATTGTCTCAAATCCCTTGATGCTGAGCCCACCCTACGTGTGGATGCTGATCTGCATATAGTCATTCTCTTCCACAGACAGCAGGACTTATACCCTGATGGCCTTACCCATACCCTAACCAGGGCCCCAAACTAACACCCAGTGATACCAATGGATGAGCTCCCCGGCCCTTGTCTCACCTAAGCCTTCTTCCCTCCCCCACCCAAGGCACATGTGTGTGGATGGTCCAGATCTTTCTACCTCCTCCTTTGGCTTCCACTTCCAGCACGTGGTATGTCATCCTCCTTTCCAGGTGCCACTCACAGACAGGAGTTTGTACCTTCTGGGTCCTCCTCCTTATCACTGATAGAAATATTGATCTGGCAAGACTAACAGAGGTCAGATTGATTTTCCACATGACCATTTTTAGAGGCCAACTCCAACTCATACACTGGGAATTCTTCCCATAGGAAATCAGCTCATGAGACACTGCAGCCAAGGCTGTGCACTGGGCCCCCAAGTAGAAAAGGAACAAAAAGAGGAGGGAGACAGACTAGGAGAGTGGTAAATGCCCCACCTTCAGAGTGAGAAAGGTACCGATTTGAATTCTGCCTCTAACCTGTACGGTTATAAGACTCTGAATGGTTTTCTTAGGGATGGTAATCACTTATGAGAGCTACCTAAATAAATAAGTTGTTAGCATGATACAGGATGACCTGCTATGTGTGCAGCCTGATATGAGCACTGTGTCGATTTAACTTCCCTTTGATCTTTGTGTCATCCCTGCAAATTAGTAATTATTCCCATTTCGCAGATGAGGGGAGTCAGGCTCAGAGAAAGGAGACTTGAGCAAGGTCCTGCAGTGACTCAACACCAGAGCCAGTGTTTGGACCTCGGTCTGGACATCTCCAACGCCCATGTTCTTCCTCTACCCCACATGCCCCCCTTCCTCTCACCCATGTTAGGGAGAAATGTCAAGTATAATTCCTGAATCTGGAGCTTGGAAAGTCAGGCCAAGAAGTGCAGCAAATATAGTACACATAACATATCTGGTGGGAAGCTAAAAAATGTCAAGTTTTGAAACCATGAATTATTTTCCTTCTGTTTCCTCAAATCAGCACAAGCCCATCTGCATGTGGTTTTCCTAAGGCAATGTGCTGAGAACAAGTTCCACCTGGGTCTCCGTCACGCCATTAAGCCTCCCATAGAAATCACAAGAGTTAGAAAAATGGTGACTGCCTTTGTAGTAGATTTCATAAGCCCTAGGAAGACCTCGAGCTCTACTGCTAAAAACTCTAGCCTGACTGCAGATATCTCTTTTTCATTTAATAAGGAAACATGCCTTCATTCCTCAATCAGAAAAATGAAGTTTGTTAAGAAATTCCCTACGACAACACACTCTAAAGTTCTTACTAAGGCGTGCATGACTAATACAAGGAAGAGGAAGAGGGCACATCCAGCACTTTACATTTTCCCATTAGTCTTCATGGTAACGGTGCTATTATTACTTCCATTTTACAAATGAGTCTCAGCCAACTGGAATGCCACAAGGGCAGCACCCAGCCAATGAATGACTGATATGGGGATATAAAACCTCACTGCCCTTGCTTCCAGTGGGACAACTCTGTAGTATCCACCCCTCATACTCTAGAGCTCCCCATGAGATAAGGTTAAAACAAGTCTCCAGCTGAGAGAACATCCTGTCTTAGCTCATTTTCTTTCACCCTATTTTACTTCCTTCAGTCTCTTTTTTCTAGAAACACTCTCAATAAATCACTTACACTGGAATCATTCCTGTCTCAGGCTCTACTTCTAAGGAGCCCATCATAAGACACTGTATAAAGAAGGTGGAGGGGCCATCACACAGGCAAAATTCATTGAGCAGGCACTGGGGTCTTTGCCTCCACATTGTTTCCTGTATACTACTACTGGAATATTTTATAAGATCTCAGATGAGAAGTCAATGCTGTTTAAACTCAAAGAGACCTTGCAGACATCTCTCATTTTAGAGGTGGGATGGCCAATGCCCAGTGAGGGGAAGCAACTTAACTAGATCACACAAAATTTGAACCCAAATCTACTCCCAGAAATAATAATATAATCAGATCAAATACAAGGCACATTCCCATTCCTGGTATAGAGTGTACATCACCAGCTCTGATCTAGATGGGGAGACTTCCCCATGGTGGAATAAAGTGGTTTTGGTGCTTAGAGGTTTGACAAGATCTGATCTGGTTACTCTCCCATTTATAAACAATTGCCCATGAAATGAAAGTCACATCCTTGGCCCAGCACCTAAATACTTTCATATGACAATGCCCTCAAGACTTTGATTTTAACATCCCGTGCTCCCTAATTCACCCTGAATTCATGCACCCCTCATCTTTTCCTCAGCTCAAGTACGCTGTGAACTTGCTAGTCCAGACTGGTATATACTCACGTGTAGAGCTACCAGATTAACTAGAGATGCTCAGTTAAATATGAATTTCAGACAAACAAGTACAGTTTAATATAAGTATGTTCCAAATATTGCATGAGACATACTTATACTGAAAAGTATTTATGAGTTATCTAATCTAGCATGTTGTTCACTCGTGTCTGAAACACCCTGCCCTGCAAATTCTTGGAAAATTCCTCATTCTCCTAAAACAGCTGAAATTGAACTTTTTATGGATAGCCTTCTCTAACTTCTGTAATAGTTTCTCCCTCCTCAGGGCCAGAGTGCTCCAGGCTCTGCTCAGCTGGAACTGCTACAGTGTTATATATAATGTGTTATCAGAAATGGCTTCAGTGCTGGAATGCTTGGCTTCTCAGGCACCACATGGGGAGGGGGGATGTCTATGCCTCCATTCACAAATTTATTCATGCATGCATGCATTTATTCATTAACAAATATGTACTGAGCATCTTCTTTATGCATCTTGTATATGGGGCATAGGGACCACACATAAATAAAGCAGACGTGGTGCCTGCCATGATAGGGCTTACAACACTGGGGATGAGAAAGGTGTTGAACAGGTAAATAAATAAACAGATGATTATAAATTATAATCTGTGCCACGGAAGGAACAAACTAGGTGCTTCAATAAAGAGTAATGGCAATGGGTAGCAGCTACAGTGATCCTGGAAGTTCTTTTAGGGAGGTAGCATTTTTAACTAGGAAAATAAGAAGCAGCTATTTGTGTAAAGAGCAAAGGAAGGGGTTTTGACAAAAAAGAGCAGCCTGTGAGAAGAGTCTGCGGCCAGAAAGAGCTTGTCATGCTTGAAACTCTTAGGGGAACTGAGTAGACAAGAAAGACAGGACATGTGAGCTGAGCATGGAGCCAGAAGTAGGGTCAGATCATACAGGGCCCTAACGATCATATTAAGGAGGTTACTTGAAGTAAAGCAGAAGGCTGGTAATGTGTCTTAAGCAGAGAAGTGACACAGCCTTTTTTTATGTATGATCTTTTCTGCTGTGTCTTATTCATTTTTGAACTCTCAACATTCACATTGAATGTGTTTAATAAATATTTGCTGAATAAATGAGTGCTTCCTTATTTGATCCTTGCTTTCACATTGTTAGGAGAACCTTTGGGGCCTCCATTCCAACACTCTTTCATCTAGGCAGAATAGTGTCTCGCTCTCTATGTGTCCCACTGTTAAGAAAGTCATTAGAGAGGTATTTAAAACTCAAGGAACCCCCTTGCTTCTTGGAAGGAGATTCTATCTGCAAGGAGAGCTGAGATATAACTTAGCAAACTTCTATGAAGTGCATTTTGGCTTTGAAATTAATTAAATGTCAGCATTGGTTTTCCACTGGGAATCTGGCACAGCCTTCTGGAAGGCGAGATCTGGTCGATTACACAGGCCAGACCCTCAGGGTGGGGAACAAGAGAAACTGCTTTCAAGAGTCATGGCGGAGGGGTGGCAGAGTGACCACTTCCAGCATGCTGATGCTGGGGCACAGGTGATCCAGCCGAGAAAAGTGTGCAGGTGAGAGTATGTGAGTGTATGATGTATGGGATCCAGCAGGGAACAGGGGGATATCTGTCCATTGCCATGAAAAAAAAAAAAAAAATCATGGGCGAGAATGAACTCTCCACACTCTCTTCCCCTGTCTGCCCCCTTCATCCCATGCAGACCAAGTGCTGAAGTCTCACAGGGATCTTCTGGTAAGGACTTGATCCCTATGAACCAAGAAGGTTGTGAAGTCCCAGTGCTAGAGGAAGAAAAGAATGAAAGGTTGGGGGTATGTTCTTCCCTCCTTTTCTGTTCTTCTCAGCTGGGATTTTCCTGGACCTCAGTGAAGTTCACATTCATTGTCTCAGGACCTTAGGGTCTCCATAATTGCCCCTAATATCTCTGAAGTCTGAAAACCTACATATGACACTGCCTTTCTTCCTCAACCACTTCACCCCAAAAATACCTCACACTGCAATCAAACTGCAATACTCTTTGCTCAAAAAGCTTCCTCCCCCATTTTTTCTTTGCAGATCCCAAATGTCAAAATTCTCAGAACCCTCCTAGGCCCTGAGGTCTTCTGGCCCCACCCCACCTTTCCTCTGCACCAGCAGGAAGGTCAGGGACACCCTCGCCTGGGGCCCCACTGACCTGCATCTGGACTGTCCTTACTCCTTGGCTAGGGTCTGCTTCATGCTACAGCTAATGACATTCCATCATGGAGAGCAGCTCCTTTAAGGAATACCAGATCTCCCTTTCTGAATGCCCTGTAGGGTCAAGCCTCAATTACTGGAGGAAGGAGAGCAAGACCTACGAGCCAGCAGTTTCACGAGCATCTCATTTTGTTTTTGCAGTGACCCTGTATGATGGTTTCTATTATCCATATTTTCAGATAAGGAAATTGAGGTACAGAGGGGTTAAGCAAAAACCCCAATCATCTAGGTAAGTGACAAAGTCTGAAAATTAAATCCAAGCCCATATAACTTCAATACTGATGACTCCCCACCACTTGGCTACCCCAAACAGTGCCACTTAACTTTTTAAGAATATCCGTCTCCCTTTCCTTTCTGCAACCCACTCTTCTCCCACACTTACTGCAAAGATCATTGATACCCACATCTCACACCTCTCCCCCGGTCCTTCCCTGAAATCTGGCGTTTAATGCAAGTGAGCTTGCTAAGCCTCCCCCTGCAAACACTACAGGAATACAGGGACTGTTTGGATTCCAAGGGACCAGATTGGACCAGAGGCACCAGAGCAGGCTACATCTGCCACAGCACATTGAGACATTTTAGTCTTCACTCCTTTGACGATCTCATCTGGAACATTCACAGTCCCAGAAAAAGCAAACATCATAGACACCAGCAAGGATTTATTTTTGTTTTTCCCCTTCTCCACAGGTCAAAAGTAGTTAACTATAGCAAGAAGTCTCTTTCTGGTTCTCCTGTTGCCAAAAAATAGTTCCCATTGTGAAGCTAGGAGAATCTTCAAGATCTCTCCCTACAGCTCTGGTCTCTTCCCCTGCAATTCCAGTCTACACAGAGGTGGGCTTTCACCATACACAAGACTGAGAACACCCTCTTCTCAGACCCCTGATGTGCATTCAAGTGTCCATACCTATGGAGATGCTGTTACTCTCTACTCTAGAGTCTTCTCACCTGTGTTTCCTTGTGAACTTCTTCTCACCCTCCAAAACCCATCTCACAACAGCCTGCTCTTGAACTGTCCCTGAATCCCTGTGACTTTGTTGGCAGAATGAATCACTTCCAAATGTGATGAGAGTGTAGCATCTTGTACAAACCTCTAGTTACCAATCATTCAACAAATGCATCACCTACTCTGTACCAGGTACTATATCAGGTCCCAGGATACTGCAGTGGACCAAAGATACTAAACCCCTTCCTTGGTGGGATTTATATTCTGGTTCATGGAGCATCCTATCATGTGAGGTTAGGTGAAAACACCCAGTTCCTCCAGGGCATGGTTTGTGCCTCGAGCAAAGAACACCTAATTCTCATCTTTGTTTCTCCAGGACTTAGTGTGGTGCCCAGCATGTGGTAGACATTCAATCATTGTTTTTGTATTCAATTGAGAAGAACACATGTCATGAATGAGTAACACTCACCAGGAAGCCAGGACACCTCACTCTGCCACAAACAACCTGTGGGATCTCAAATCAAAGCCAGTTCCCATTTGCAGACATAATTTCCTTGCTGACATTGAGAGACAGGGAGTAGACACATTCAGGAGTTACTTACAGCAATATCCTGTAAATGAACTACATAATCCATAGTATATTTTTCATGAGGGACATAGGGGAGGACATAAAAAGCTCTGGGAAGATCCTAACTGGAATTAGACTCAGAGTTACCAGAAGGCCACAAAGTATCAGCCAGATTCTTCTAATCCCAAGAACAGAGCCCACTGGCAACCTGATAGCCCATCTTGAAATCAATTCCATTGATCTTGCTTTGTTACAAAGCCACTTCCCAACAGAGTACAGCTCGGTGGTGTTTGCTGGGGTTTCCTGCCATCCTGTGTGGCTACATCTTCTTCACACAGTGACTGAGAACCTGTGAGGCTCACCTTGGTCATGAAGGTTTAACCCTCTCTGTGTTAACGGTGTGACAGTGACCTTTCTTCCTGCCACAAAATAATTCTACATGTGTGTGAATGAGAACTTCAATCCATCCTCCAGATCGTATCATTTGTCTCATGAAGCAAGTGAGACAAGGGCATCTAGGTGGTTACTGTGAGCAGATGGGATAAACCCTTAGGGTCTTTTCTTCTTACCCAGAAACATGGATAGATTATGACAACCTAAAGATGGTTAATGACCAGAGCAGCAGAACTATTTTGTCCCACACGATCGTGGCTTCATATGGAAAATCAGAGTCTCCCTCAATAAAGTCTCACCTACAACTTCTAAGGGTGGAAAAAGAAACAACATCCATAAGGGGAAGAATGGCAGGACCTCACAGGATGAAACCGATCTCCCAATATACACCTTCCTTGAAGAGGCTTCTCATCAACAACCACTGCCAACTCTCCGCCCGCCTCAGGGGGTACTGTTACCTCTGTAAACACAGGGCCCTCCTCTTAATTCTTTGTAGCAACAACTGAAATAGAGATGGAATCTTTAACTCAGATGGCTTAAAGACCTAGGGATAACAAAGGGGAAATAAACTCAGAGGGTCTTGTAAAAGTTAAAAATCAGACCACTTGATTTAGAAGATATGGCTTGACTTGTGGGGTGTTGATGGCACCTCAATTCTAGCACTGAGTTTGCCTCTGTGAGTTGAGCACCTTTGAAATCCCACCAACCAAGAGCCCACAACTCCACATCTGCCTTCTCGGAAGTCTGAACAGGAGAAAGTGAGTCTCAACAACAGGCAAGAATTCCCTCTCGTGCTGTGTCAAGCCCTCACTTGGCGAGATGCAATTTTCTCTCTGAGGGAAAGAATCTTCCACTGGCGTGCCTGTCTCCTCTACATGAGACCTTAATCTTAATTCATCGCTTTACAGCCACAACAGGATAATTAGATCAAAAAATAGTCCAATAAGGCCAACATCCTCATTCCTGACAGTGATAGATCCCCAAGGTTTCAGAAGAGTTGTGTATTACGGTTCTGTACATCCAACGGTTTATTAGACATTTCCTTCAGCTCCTCATCCTCAGCTTAGGATCACCCTCAATATATAATGTATATTGAGAAGCTCCATGGATATAATATATTTGGCATCATTCTAAAATTTTTTTTTTTTTGACCACTAAGGGGATTGCAACCCTCGGCACAGTGTGGTCCGCACCACACTCAGCCAGTGAGTGCACTGGCCATCCCTATATAGGATCCGAACCCACAGCCTCAGCGCTCCCAGTGCCGCACTGTCCCGAGTGAGCCACGGGGTTCGCCCTAAAAATTATATTATCCAAAACTATTTTAGCAGTATTCCATGGGATGCATATCACATGTCAGATGAAATCTGCATTTGAAAATTCTGGTGTGTAATATGAGACACAAAATCTATATTCTAGTATTCAATGTACTCCATGATTTAACTCAACTTTTGTTTCTCTCTTCAATTTTATTCATGAACGATACTGGGTTTATTGAGTTTTTAATTACAAAAGAATTGCCTGATATTATTACAAAATTAGACAAGTACAAAGAATAAAATAATTTACTTTCCTTCAAACCCGTCCCCTAAGTTGTTAATAAATATACATTATTGTTATCATTATGTTTCTCTCTTACAGACATGCAGACACACATATACAGGCATTCTTTTTCTTTTCTTTTCACATACACTCAAAATAGTAACAAGTTATATACATTGTTCTGTGAGTTCTTTTTATCTCATTGACTGTTTATCTGGACATCTTTCCAGATTAATGCATATTGACCTTTCTCATTCATTCAAGTAGCTTTTTGATAAACTACAGTGCAGATACATAAAAATGCCAAAATTTATTTAACCCTATTGATGGCCTTGTAGTTGTTTCTAGAGTTTTAATTTCTATTTTTTGTTTAATACATGCAATGCTGCAATAAACATTTATAACAAAACCTCCATTTTACTTATGAAGTATAGTGTTCCAAAAGTTGACCTAGCCCATTTTTCATCAGAAACTCATTGGGCCGTGCCCGTGGCGCACTCGGGAGAGTGCGGCGCTGAGAGCACAGCAGCGCTCCCGTCATGGGTTCGGATCCTATATAGGGATGATCGGTGCACTCACAGCGCTCACTGGCTGAGCGCGGTGCAGCCGGTCTCAAAAAGGACAAAAAAAAAGAAACTCATGCTATTTCCTTTTAGTAGTTCTTGGTGAGATAAAAACCTACCTGAAGTGGACACAGGGAGAGGCTGAATCCCTGGCTAGTGCCCATTATTCTAAACACTAATGATAAAATGACCTTCTGCCCTTTTGAAGTCAACCCTCGCGATGCCTCTCTGGACACAGTGGGCAGACGGTGGGTCTCTGAGTCCACCGCAGAACACTTCTCCCCAGCCTTCCCCGACCTGTCTTTACTCGTGTTCTGTGATGATCCCTCCTGAGCTGGGTGTCATTGAGACATCACCATGTGACAGTAACAGAAGAAGGAAGATGGTGAGCAGAAAAAGCACATGACTCAGAGACTGCTTGTGACCACAGGCTCCTGACAAGGATTCAGAAGAGAGAAGAGCTGTCATGAGACAAAGGCTGATGCCACTCACTCTCATTCTCCAGAGTGACGACTGCTTTGCACCATCAGACTCTGCCCAGAAACTGGCTCCCAATGGACCCCATTCACTTAGAGAGCTGGAGATATCACCCTTCCTGCTCTACCTCTTCAACCCTTCTCCCCTTTGCAACCCATCCTCCAGAGCAAGCTGCAAGTGACCCTACTGATCTACCTTTTATCAGAATCAGAATAGCAGACAGGTTGCAAGCATAGACTTTGGAACCAAACTCAGATCCTAGCTCTCTCTTCCTTACCAGCTGTGTGACCAGACAAATTACTTACACATATTGCTCTTTTAGCCTCAGTTTCATCATCCATAAAATGGAAATAATGGTAATACTCTAGAGGAATGTGAAGATTAAATAAGTATGATGTCTTTCCCTTCAAACCAGCACCACTGCGTGTGTGTGTGTGTGTAAAATATATACATAATATAATGTGCTTGCTTAAAGCAAGGGCTCGTAGTAATCTCCCAGGAAGCCTTAGCTTTTACTCTTAGCCAAACACCCACCATCATCAGGCTGGCCTCCGTGCCATTCCCCAGCCTCAAACACAATGGACTACCTCTGTTTTCTGCACGTGGCCAGATGCCAAACCTCTGCACCTTTGCCCATGCCACTCCCTCCCCGCAGACTGACCTCCCCCCATCAATGCCTGCTCACCCAAGTCCTTCTTTTCTCCAAAGGTTCAATTCAAATGGTGTCCCTATGATAAAGCCTTCCAGGGTTCTCACATATCTTCCAACACCCCCCGAGTATTCTCTCTCCCACCTTGGTTACTCAGCAGCCCTCCTCCTCAGTCTTATCACTTCCTGCCTTACGTTACAGTCATGTATGCCCTTGACTTTCTCTCACTCGGACCGCACATTCCTTGGCAGCATGGTTGAAATTTTTCCGTTCCCCTTTGGTGTCTGTCACAGTGACTGGCACACACTGGTACTAAGCACATACTGGCCGAGTGAGCAGTGTCATCCTAAGAACACTTTGAAGTGATGCTGTCTCCTCCCTTTTGAATTCCATGCCATTACTGCATGAAAACAGAGGCATCCTCTCCATGGGTACAGGGCTAGGCTCACTGCATTCTGGGGCCCACTGAGGCGCCTGCAGAAGGCAAGGTGGTCACGGCATCATGAGAAGTCTGGGACCTAGGCTCAGTAGGGGCAAGTACACAGGGACGGGTCATGCTGGCCACAGGGCATCTGCAATGACAGCCTCCCTCTGGCCATGAGCCCACATACCTCACCAGTTCCCTATCACCTGTCTCGGAGCCCAAGTTTTAATTTGAAGTGTAGTGTCTGACCCAACTGAAATGGAATCCAGGGAAGGTCGAATCCTATTAAGTCACCAGACCATAAAGCAGAAAGGTATAAAGTTGACAAATTGCTTCTCCCAGTGGCAGCAGCGTGAGGCACTCAGCGAGCTTGGGCTCTGACTCAGGAAAGGGCCAACAGACATTGCTCTTTCCTGAGGACTGGTCTCAATGTGCACCTAAGTCCCTTCCAGGTGAAAGGGCTTAAGTGCTGAACATGCTTCCATATATGTTATTTTCCATTTCAAACAGAACCTGGGTGTACCAGGTTATGCCAGCATGGGCATGTGGATAATATGTCCACAATAACCCTTTAAAAAAAGGAATTTCTGCTAGGTGTGCCCCAACGTAGAATTGCCCAAGTCCCAGCATCCTGCTCTTTCCTTCCCAGATAGTCCTGGGAAGAGCTGAGGGTATCAATCCCATGCCCCTGCAAAGAGTTCCCTTGGCTCTGGTGGGGTACGCACCATGCTCCTCTTTTCAGGCTCTGTCAGCCAAAGTGACTGTTTACAAGAGGAGAGAGATTGGGGAAGGGAGGCAAAAACTGTGTGCATTTTACGTATAGTATGCCGTGGAATCCTCCCTGCAGCCATATAATGTTGCCATTGTGGGCTCCATTGTAAAAATGAGCCGAGAGAGTTTCAGCAATGATAGTGACTCATCCAAGGTCAAATGGCTAGAATCAGGTCAAGTCGAGATGCAGGGGTCGGTCTTCCTGATCAAAGGTCACTTCTAGTCCCATCACATAATACACTTTTCTTTGCTGCCTCCAAAGCCCCTATTCTACTCCAGAGTTGCCCCAATGAAACATGAGAAATGGGGTCCTCCATCTGACGTGTGCTTTCGTTGTTTTCACAATGAAATTGCATACTGCATTCCAGGCCTGAACGGTGGGTTTTACACCTTTCCTGAAACACGCTGCTAAGAGTTTTGTACATGAAGCTATGCTGTTGGTCCCCAGACTTCAGTATTTCTCTGGCACACCTGCCAGTTGAACCCAGAAAGCTCTTGCTCTCTGCCTCACTGTCATGCTGCCCACCCCCCACTACTACCTGCCCACCTAAGCTCCTAAATACAGCCTCCCATTCTCATCTCATACCCTGTGGTCTCATGAACTATTAGGAAAAGCTTCTTGCACTGAACTGCAAAAATTATTGCTCTAAAAAAATTTTTAAATGGGGCTCCCAGGTTCATACACCACCACTAAAGACACTTCTTCCTTCTACTTAAGCACACAAGTGATGCTCGGTAAGTCTCCAGTTCCTCACCTGTCAAAGGAATAGTAATCATGTCTCCCTCCTTGGGATGCTTTGAAGATTCAGTGTTGGCCCTGTCCTATGCAAATAAAATGCATAGAGTCATAACTAGCACAGAATACACGCTTCATATACATTAACTCCCATCTTCCTCCTCATCAGCCACTTTCCCTGGTCTGAAGTCCCCCATGCGGAGCCGGCTCCACCTCTCACTGCAGAGGAACATAAAAGGGTCAGTTGGGGTAGGGGGACATATACAGAGATGAGTAGCCCTCAGCCCTCCACATATTTCTGAGAAGCTGTGATGTCTTTCTCATCTAGATCAGAGATAGGACCCAACATCAGCTGAGTGACTCACCGCTGCTCTCCCAAATGCCTTACATCCTGAGCTCAACCCATTCACACTAAAGGAGACTAGTGTGCCCAACTCTCTTCCTTTGGGTTTCAAATCTTTCCAGGGAATACATACTTGTCATGCAAGTCCCTCAAGATGACCCATCTGTCTGCCCCTCCAGACACTGGAATCCAATGGGGAAACCTTGTTATCTCAAAGACAATAGAGACAGAATTAGGATCACTGCTCTAATGACCAAGTCTTGCTCCCTCCTACTTCCCCCACACAGTCAGTCATTAACATTGGCAACAGCATCCATTCTTTCATCGAGACTCATTAACTGGTTATTAAAATAGATTGCTTAACTCTGCCAGGAGATTCCAAGTTCTGAGATTTTTTAGGTTTATATCTTAATTTTTTAAAACATAAATTTATTTTATTTTTTACTTATTTATTTATTTATTTATTTGTGACTGGTAAGGGTATTGGAACCCTTGGCTTGGTGTCGCCCACACCGCACTCAGCCAGTGAGCGCACTCGCCATCCCTATATAGGATCCGAACCCGCAGCCTCGGTGCACCCAGTGCCACGGGTGCTCCCAGCACCGCACTCTCCCGAGTGAGCCACGGGTTCGGCCCAAACATAAATTTATTTTGTAAAAATAAATACACGGCAGATCCCAGAATCACAGTGGAAGTATTTGCATGATGTGGTGGAACTACAGGCAAGGTGAGATCCAGTCTTCCTGAAGGAAGAATAGCTTGATGCCATTGTACTCTTAGAAAATACTTTCCAGGCCAACCCCGTGACTCACTCGGGAGAGTGCAGCTCTGAGAAATCTCATTTCTACCTACACCACTCCTGTGACCACACAGGGACAAGAATTCACAAGCAGAGATGGGGGAAGACACTCATCTTTGCTTAGTCAAGTGCTTAAAGTTCCTAATTGGATTTAGGAAGACATGATTTTCTTTATTAGTCTGTTCTCTCTACCAAATATAAAAGGAGAGAGTCAAGACTTGAGACAGAGTTCTAAATTTTCTCATGATGAATCTAAAGAATATTATCTCCAGGTGCAAGTCCAGTCCTATAGGACAAGCTCTGTTCAGGAACTCATGAGGATTCCTTCCACCACTGAGACAGTGGCTCCAAGACTGCATGTCCAACCCAGCTCTGCATCCTGAGATCCATTTGCCACTGAATATTCCGGTGCACCAAGGCCCAAGTTCATCACCTCTTCCTCTATCTTCCTCCCTGTATCTCCTATTTTGGTGAAGAACGTCATCCAATCATTCGCTTCAGAAACCTGTGTTCCATCTTCCAATTCTCCCCCACCTCATCCCCATGCCTTCTTGATTCTATCTTCTTAAAATCAATAATGCTTACCACCTTTTCTCCATCCCCTCTGCTACAACATAGTCCAGCTCCTTATCTCTTCAACCCGAGAACAGTCTTTCCTGAGTGTTCTCCCACCTCAAGTTTGACCTGCTCCTTCTGCCTCAAACTTTCCCAACTGCCCTAATAATCTTTCTCCAGTACAAATCTCATTGCCACTAAAATCATTATGTTATTGCTTATTTCCCTTCAGGATAAATTCCAAGCTTCTTGCATTCCCTAAAGAACCCTCCACAATCTGTACGTGGTCCTACTCTCTGCCTCTTCCCCAGATGCACTCTATTCTCTGATCTGTGAAAACCTGTACATCTCTTGATCATCAACCTTCTTTCACTACTTTGATTCAGTGTTTCTGTGGCAAATGGCATAGAACAGAATTGGGGGAGCCGAGCCCGTGGCGCACTCGGAAGAGTGCGGCGCTGGGAACGCAGCAGCGCTCCCGCCGCGGGTTCGGATCCTATATGGGGATGGCTGCTGCACTCACTGGCTGAGCGTGGTGCAGCCAGTCTCAAAAAGGACAAAAAAAAAAAAAAAAAAAAAAAAAGAAAAGCATAGGGCAAAAATTAGAAAAATATAGATCTAAAGTAGAAATCTCCAAACCACTGAAGATTCAGGCCGGGGGAAACAGAGCAGAGGAACCCTGACCAGCAGAGGTCAGGGAGAAAACAAAGGATAAGGAAATGACCAGAAAGAGCATCAAACAGAGAATGTTGGCATTGACAAGTCCAAGTATATCAGTAAACTGTCTTTTACAAGTGAAATTAACTCATTTGTAGTATTGTGTTTACTGATATACTTGGACTTGTCAATGCCAACATTCTCTGTTTGATGCTCTTTCTGGTCATTTCCTTATCCTTTGTTTTCTCCCTGACCTCTGCTGGTCAGGGTTCCTCTGCTCTGTTTCCCCCGGCCTGAATCTTCAGTGGTTTGGAGATTTCTACTTTAGATCTATATTTTTCTAATTTTTGCCCTATGCTTCTGATAAACATACTTAAACTTGGGTAATTCTGAACAAGTTTAGAGATAATCAGCATCTATATTCTCCACATAACAACAGTCTCAGTGTGTTTTAACTTCCATCTGCCTCCTTTACCCAGTCCCAGCACATTGCACATTGAAATCAGCTGAGATATTTTAGTTAGAAAATTAATTTTTTAAATCAGCACATTTAAAATTAAGAGTAAGGTTTTTCTGGTTTATTTGTTCACCATTGTTTCTTTTATCTTACTTCTTTATCATGGGTTTATTTCCCTCCTTGCTGGTGATTCTTCTCAAAAGGATCCACATGGCAAATTTTCAAAATATTTGCAGATCTGAAAATCTGTTGACTTTACTCCCAAACTTGAATTACACCAAATAGAAATTTGGATTCAAAGTTAATTGTCTTTTTGATACTTGAATATATTGCTTCTTTATCTGCTGCATTTATTGCTGCTGCTGAGAAGTCTCGTGTCAACCTGACTCACATCCACTTTATAAGTAATCAGACCACCCACCCCACTGCACCTCACCCCAGAAGCTTTTAGAATTTTCTTTAATGACCAAAAATTTCATCATATAGTGTCTTGTGTGCATTTAATTATTAATTTATTTATTCTGCTTGACATCTAATAATATTTTTTGATCTAAGAACTTATTGGATTCTTAAATCCTACAAAATTGCCTTCTATTATGTGTTTAAATTATTGCTGGGTTCATTTTGCTATTCAGCTCATATTCTGGTATTACTTGTTTCAACAATCTAGTATTTAATATCTTGGATCTCTAGTTATTCTGGCTGGGATTATTAAGAGCTATCAAATTGAGCTCTAAAAGGTGTTCTCATTAAATGGAACAGTCACTCTAAACTGAGCTGTTATCTGGATTGAGTAGGCCTGAAACAAATGTATCCAATTTAATAAATCTAGTTTTCACTATGGAAGTTTGTCAAAGGCCTGATCAATTCATAGTTTGAAGTCCTCAGATGGAGTAAGGGAAGGCAAGGAAAGTATAGATCTGGGTAAATTTCTGACCATATTCTTCTGTGGTGATCTTTCAAAGATTCCTCCCCAATCATACCCTTGAGGTCAAGGAATCCCTGGTCATATGTGTACAAATCTGACACAAGTGCATGACAAATCTGCAGTTGAGACTGTTCATTCACTTATAAAAAGAGTGTGATACCTTATAAGGAACCAAAACAGTTGTGCCTTAGACTTCAATATACCCTAACAAATCAGAAAAAATAAACAATGTTTCCATAGCAACTTTTATGCATCCACACTGCATACACTTAACAGTTGAACTAACATTTCCCAGTGACATGGGATGCATATGAGCCAGGGAGAGTGCTAACAGGACTTCACTTTTGGTACTCCGTGACCTTGGGGTATTTACATTCTCAACCAAACCATTACATTGCCTTAGGGTTTTCATTTAATACCTAGTCTCCTTGAAGGCGTATAGCTGGTGAATGACTTTGAACTCCTTAAAAAAGCAAAAAGCTCCAAATAACAAAAGAAATGTACTAGAAGATGTTATTATTAACGCCCTAGCCATCCTTTAGCATGTCAAAATCATCCTCCGAAGGAGCACAGAGTCTAATATTAGTAGAAATTTCCTGGGTCTTGACATTCAGTTTCAGGGTTTTAATTGACTCCAGACTCACACATCATGTGTCTCATGAAAGACAACAGTCATCTAACAAGATCTTTTCACCCCCCAACCCCCAAACTGGCTAAAACTCTGGGGACTCCAAGGGAAAGGTGCAGAGATTTTATCAGATCATTAGCACCCTATTTTCCAAGGCCCTCTGAAAGGTAGGCAGAAGTGGCAATATTTGCTCAAATCTGTGATCAAGTCTCTCAGTTGTCAAGGACATGCATTCTGCAAAGTTTATTCCAAAAAATAAATAAATAAATTTTACATGCTGGCCTTCACAACCCTCTCTAGTCAAGATATTACCTCTCCGCTGACAAAACATGGAAAAACAAAAGCAAAGCCCAAGCATCCATAGTTTTCTAACATAAAAGAAAGGGAAAGAAACTGATATTAATTTAGCAAAGCTAATACTTACCAGTTGTTTTCACTCAAAAAACCCACTCACACACACCCAAACCCACCCACACTGCACATAGAGATAGACATGGACATGTACACATAGACATAGACACAGACATAGATATGGATATACATTTTCCCCTCCACATAATCCTTGAAGGTAGATGCAATGATCTACCTAGACATATGTGCCAACTGAGGCACAGAGTAATAAAAACCCAAAACCCCCTGCATTCATCCTTAACCCTCAGCTAAGTAATAATGTATTGTTAGTTAATATTTCTCCCATTTCATGATCAGGATCTACATCTGTTTCATTCATCTGCCTGGTAGGGAGTTTGGGACACAGTAGGTAGTCAATGAAATTTTGTTGAATGAATGAAAAGCCAGTGATGACACGACAATGACACAAGTTATAGACAGGGGGCCAAATTTCATTGCCATCTACTACATTCCAAACCCTCTGCTAGGCAGAGAGATATGGGGATGAATGAAACAGATGTAGTTCCTGACCATCTAATGGGGGAAATAATAACTAAGAGTACATTATTACTTAGCTAGGGCTAAGGAAGAAAGAAAAAGATCACTGTAAAGGAGATTAGGCAGACATAGGAGAAGGGATAGGCTAGTGATATCTAGCCCTAAATTAGAGATCAAGGTTTGGGACACTGTCTCTCAAAAGATCATTGTGATTTTTGTCACATCCACCAACCTCGAATATTATCATTAGGATTTTATTGCCTTTGGAACACAGACATACACACACATACATCAGACATTGCATTTCTTAAGTTCTAGGGTAGCTGAATTTAGCAAATAAAAATAAAGAATTCCCAATTAAATTTGAATTTCTGAAAAACAATTTTTAGTATAAGTATGTCTCAAATATTGCATGAGATATACTTATACTAAAAATTACTCTCTGTTTAGCTGAAATTGAATGTTAATAGTTGGATGTCCTATATTTTATCTGGCAACTTTACTAGAAATCATTCAATAATTTTTAAGTGAAATAGAATAAAATGTAAGATTTAATAAAACAGAGATTGGACACCTTAGTCTGACCAGGTTTAAATTATATATATTTAATTATTGAGAAGAGCTAACCTTCAAAGAAAAAAGAAGTATCTTCCCAACCCCTTTATCTGTCGTGGTTAATCCATGAAGGCCACAAAACACCAGTCTGGTACATAACAAGCACTCGATATCAGCTGTGTTGTTTAATTAATTTCATTATTGCTGGTGGTGTGCTCATTAACTCATCATGCTAATATCTAGCGAACCTTGCTACTTTCTAGGCACTATGATAATGTTTTTCATACACATGATCTCTCTTAATCCTTCTAGCAGCCTTGTGAGAAAAACATTATTATCTTGAGATAACAGATGAGAAAACTGAGGCTGAGTAGTAAAGTATCATGCCTGAGGTGACAGAATCTACGTTTCAACTTATTTCAACCTGATTCCAAGCTCTGGGATTTCTCCATCACAATAAATACAAACACATAGAGTTTAGGTTTTCATTTATAACCTCGTCATAAAGTACAGGAAATGAATTCAAGATAGCTAATTAAGTGGCACTAAATATATCTAGTGTATTTTTACAGCAAGACTCTCTTTGCTATGTATGGTTGCCAGTGACAGGTCACGCACCTATCTTCTCTGCAGACATAAATAACCCCAACCAAAGGAAGGAGGTGTAGAACGTTGCAGAAAGGACAAAGGGACTTTGGTATAAAAACTTCACATTTGCTAGAATAAACAGGAGAAGAACATGGTCGACAATGAATTGCAGGCCTCAGACTCTGCTCTATAACTGCAAGACCAGGAGGAGGGCAGACAGAGGCAATAAAAGACGATTGTTGTCCAACACTATTGCCATTAGGTAAAGAGAGCGGGCACCACCCCGAGGTGAAAATGGACTCAAGTCCCCTAGAACACCCTTAAGTCCTTGCCGTCCAGTATATTATGGGTCCAACAGCTGAACATTAAGGGACCTTAACGGTGTACAGACAAAATCTGTGGAGTCTGGGGTCATTCATTCAGTATCTGAAAGTTTCCAGACGGGAGAAAGTGTTGCACAGGACGAGGGACAGAGTTGGAACAGCCCACAAAGCTGTTCTTCTGGATAAGTGTGGATAATAAAATAACAACAAAATCCACATCCCCAGTGTATAATTTCCAAAGCTCCCTTTAGTGTAAGTGTAATATTCATAATTACGCTCATTTTGCAGCTGAGATCCCAGAAGACCTGAGAAGTTGGTTATGCGACTATCCTAAAGTTTCATAGAAGCACATCCACAGGAGAGCTGGAAACAGAAGGCAGGTCCTGAGAGAATGCAAAGGTGCTGGGTTTCAGGTCATTTGGTCCAGTCTCCTCCGCGAAGTGTCAAAGGCCTTGTAAAGGACACTATCGTGTATCTCACTGTCCATATTTTGTGCCTTCTCTCTCATTATTGTAGATGAACCTACCCAAGGCCCATTTCTCCACTGACGCACCAGAGGTCCATAGTCCTTTACTGTGACCAAAGACATCATTTCATATATTAATTTCTCCAGCAACAGCTGTGCCTTTGCTATTTGATCTTCCCCATCAGCATACAAAGATGCTGCCATATTAATAATCATACACACACAAATGAGCACATGCACGCACACACACACAAATGAGCACGTGCACACACACACACGCAAATGAGCACATGCACACACACACACAAATGTGCACATGTGCACACACACACAAATGAGCACATGCACATACACACAAATGAGCACGTGCACACACATGCGCACAAATGGGCACATGCGCACACATGCACACAAATGTGCACATGTGCACACACACACAAATGAGCACATGCACACAAATGGGCACATGCACACACACACACAAAAGAGCACATGCACACACACACAAATGAGCACGTGCACACACACACAAATGAGCACGTGCACACACATGCACACAAATGGGCACATGCACACACACACACAAATGTGCACATGCGCACACACACACACAAATGAGCACATGCACATAGACACAAATGAGCACGTGCACACACATGCACACAAATGGGCACATGCACCCACACACACAAATGAGCACATGTGCACACACAAGCACACAAATGAGCATGTGCGTGTGCACACATGCACACACACACAGACCTTCTTTTACCCCAATCTCCCTCCAGTTCTGACCCATTTTTCTATTCCTCTAACATGAAAAAGGTGGATTACTGAATGGATATAGGATCAGATAGATGGATATACATATGATAAAGAAAATCTACTGAAAGATTAATAATAGAATCTATGCAGTGGGTATATGGGTGTCCACTGTACGCTTCTTTTAACCTTTCTGCATGTTTGAAATTTTTCCAAGTAAAATATTCGGAGGAAATATGTCTCTATTTTCTCTAACTTCTTTTCTTCTATTTTCTCCTCACACTACTCCAATAGAGCCCTCATCCCCATTTTCCACCAAGAATACTTCTTGTCAAGCGACCAATGACCTTGGTATTGTTAAATACAATTGTCACTCCCCCAATCCTGGCACTTGATCTACTGATATAGCTGGTAACTCCCTCCTTCTTTCAACACCTTCCCTTCCCCTGCCTCCACCCTCAACTTCTGGGAGATAACTCTCTCTTGGTTTCCATCCTAGACCATTGGCTTCTCATTCTCACTCTTGTTAGTTTTGTTTAGTTTTGTTTTCTTCACCTCCCCAACGTCTAAATAGCGGTGAGCCTAGGACTCATTCCTCAGACTTCCCTTTCTATGCTCACCCCCATGTGGAGTCTATCCAATCTCATGGCTTTCAGTGTATCTTTGCAGATGACTTCTTAATACACACAAGTATCTTTAGTCCCCTCGACTCTGCACTCCTGTATTCAATTGCCTATTCTATTATCCCCATGTGGAAGTCTAATAGACATCCCAATCTTAAAATGTCCAAAGTCAAACTCTTCCTTTTACACCAGAACCCCCAGCCTCACCCAAATCTTATCTCCACAGAGAGCACCATGTAAATACACCCAAGCTAGCTTGCTGGAGGATGGTAGGATATGCAGAAGAAAACCAACACACCCCAGTTGACATTCTGCTAGCTGCAAGACGTTTGAGTAAGGCCATCCTATTAGCCAGTCTCCAGCCCCCAGACCACCTAATGGTAGATGCATGTGTGGGCTCAGGAGAGATTAGCTGAGTTGTCCCAGAGCAGAAGAACCACCCAGCCAACCCACAGAATTATAAGAAAAATAAAAAGTTGTTTTCTTGAGGCTCTAAGATTTGGGGTGCTTTGTTATTGATAAAAAGTTCAAGAATGCCTAAAATATTCTAGGAAGTATGTGTTTAAAAAGAAAGGAGAGAAATACCTGTTTCTTTAAATGCATAAAAGGGAAGCTGGCCTTGTCATTTTTCTTTTAATATTTATAAGGGAATATATCCCTTATTTCTTTGAATATAGGCCTTTCAAATGCCCCAATTTTCTCATTCAGGAAAGTTTTCATGTTAGAACAGCTTCTTCCAACTATCTTTAAGATTCTTGGGTGGAGGTTTCTGCACACCCTGTCCAGGTTGTTGAGACATCTGAGAGGACACATTTCCTGCTTACATGAATTGCAGACAAGGGACAGAGACAGATCTACACAAATGTAACCTCTGTCTGTTTTTATTTTTAATGCCATGTGATATTCCCTAGATTTTAAACCCGATTAGTGTTGTTTATGTGGCTAACGCTCCTCATGTTTATTGATTCACTCTTGAGACTGAATCCAAGTGTGCTGAATTAACAAAGACTTCCTTTTTGATGTTGGGTTGGATATAAACATGTTTTCAAAATTTACTATATTTCACAAATTCTTCCAAAACATTATTAAGTGGCCATTGAAATCTACCAGTGTTGGATTTGACCTGTCAGTGTGGCCCAAGGACTTAGCAACTACATAGGCCCCAAATCCTGACACAGAGCAGTTAAGCTCGAATTAACAAAATATTGCTAGCAATTAGTAGCCTGATCACATTGCTGGAGTGAAATAAAAGATTCTTTAGGGCATAGGAAAACCTTCGAGATAGCTACTTCCACTTCTTTTTCCTCTTCTCCTTTGCTTGGCTACCTCCTATTCCACTCTGCTCACATGCAAGAAGCCAGGGCCATGGGACCCTCTCCTTGAACTCCCCCCACCTGGCCTCATCTACGTGATTCTCATCTGTGCCCCCACACCTCCCTGCATGACATTTGGTTAGCTCTTAACATGTAGTGTTGCCATTGTGAGTTCATCAGCCATCTGCCCTACTAGACTGATATATTCCTTAAGGTCAAGCACCGAGTCTTATTTACATCTGCACACCCTATACCCAGCAAGGGGTTTAGCACAACATTGATGCTCCAAATAGGCTTGTTGATTGAATGAAGTAAACAGCTTCATGTCTCATTATCAAATATAGATTGCCCCCGAGAAGCTCACGAACCGATGAAAATTATACAAGTGTTTGTTACCATCATCATCATAATCACTCACTTCATTTCTGTATCTGTTTCCTGCATTTAATTTGTTTCCCCAATTTTCATTATCTAAGCAGTGGGAGGCTAAGCAAAAATCCAGGCCTCCTGGCTCTGAGGCTGTTCATCTTTCTGCACAATATTATTACTGTTAGCCTGATGGAGACCCACAAAGGTCAACATGGTGAGAGCAAAAGCAGCAGAGGGAATTCTGGAACAGCACATCAAAGTCATCGCCCCAAGGAGCGAGCAGAAAGAAAGTGTCCATGCAGAACACAAGGACCCTGTCCCATCACTGTGCTCTCGCTCTATGTGTTTTACCTTTTCTTAATTCTCACAAGACTCCTATGAGGCAGATAATCATAATGCAGATGAGGAAACAGCCACAGTGAATTTTCTAGGTAAACCAGCAAATAGTAACTGACCACTCACCATCCTTCCAGCCAGCTTGCCATCCTGGATGTCCTAAGCATGTTTGTACATGGCTTCAAGAAGTTTCTCACAGCCCTGCATCCAGGTAAAGTAGAAAATATGGCATCTATTAAAAAGGCCAACTTTATCAGAGGCTGAGTAAAGAAAAAAGTGCTATTAGAAAAAACAAGAAAAATTAAAAATACAGTTCTTTAGGACCAAGCAGCCCATCAAGATAGAAGGGAGACTGAAGTAGACATATGTAGTGAGCATGACTCGGTCATTATTCAATGTATCCGAAGCCTGAAGAGGTTAAATACACTGTATATGACTCTGCTTCCAGGCCACACATTTCCCAGGCAACCACCCTGAGAGCTTGGATGGTTTTGGAGGAAAATACCTCATAAATATTACATGCAGCATCCGAATACTGCATGGGACCTTCTTATACTAAAAAATTATTTGTCATTTATCTAAATTAAAATTTAAATTTAAAATTTAATTTAAAATTAAAATTTTTCCTGGTGTCCTGTATTTTTAAGTATTAAATCTGACAACCCCACATAAGTTTCTTTTTGACAGTGAGGAAACTACCAGAAAAGGGGCTTTCCTGTGTCATTGACCAGAACTGAGACCCATGCCCATGCCTACTACAGCCTTCAGCGAGGGGGATGGAACCTCCATGAATGACCTGAAATGCTCTGGATAATCCCTTTTGGGCTCATGAAGCACATGGCCTTGGGTAAACAGTAGGGCTCATGAGCCATGAGGAAGAGAGTAGGAGGTGGAAAGGCAACCATCAGTGTTGGCTCCAATGCCATTATGATTACCTGGGTTCCCTGGCCAACATCCTCTTTTTCTGTACATGTTCTCTTAGGACGTGGTCTGACAGAGCCATGGTGGGAGTCAGATGCATGAAGTGAGGCAACCTCTAGCCTGCTTTTTCTTTACTTATTCTTGGCATGTCCTTCAGTAGCTGCTGCTTCATGTCCCTCACTTCCTTCTGGACAATGCCTCAGAGGGCCTGCCTTGGAAGGAAAACTGCCCTGCACGAGTAGGAAGACACACAATTTGCGTGATCGATCCAGTTCTGGTTCACAGGTGCTCTTGGGCAAGCAATCTCCCCTTTCAAGGCCTCACTCTACGCCCCCGCAAAAGGAGACAGTTTATCATAAAGGAGAGAAAGTCTCTTATCACTCTGACTGTCTTTTAGCAGATCACCCACTGTTCCTTCCCACCCTACACCAGCTTTGGCATCTCTTAACCATTCCTTATTATTTCATTCATTTTCTTCATCAAAGTTCTAATGAGCCTCCAATATGTCCTGGGCACTGTTAGGTAGGCACTGCTGATAAAAGATGAATAAATTGTGCTCCCTGCTACCCCTGAGCTCACAGTTCAAGAGCAGAGACAGATATACAAACAGGAATGTATCATTCAATATGGGGACTGCCATTACAGTATTATAAAGTACTAGAGAATCTCTGAGGAAAGAGGGAGCAAATCTGCTATCTGAGGGGATCTGGGAGGGGTTTAGAGAGGAGTGAGTTTTGAACTGGGTCTTGAAAGAAGAATAAGGTTTTACCAGTCAGGTGAGAGCAGTGAGAGGTTCCATGTGGACAGAGGGAAAGTTCCATGGTGGTAAATGATAATGAAGAGAAGTGGAGGGTCTGCTTCCTAGCAATGGAGATAAAAGATGCAGCCAGTGAGTACTGTGAGCATTGGAAGACAACTATTTTTAATGCATCAATTCTTAAAATGCCTTTGCTGGCACATTAATTCACTTAGGTGATAGTGAAGCCTCTTAACAAATAGGGTTGCCAGCAATGCATTTCATAGTGATGTGATACAAGATCCTAGGGCAAAGCTTGAACACAAGGAGAACGTCACCCTGCTAGGTATTTACTTCAGTCATAACAGGGATCCTCACAGAATGGCCAAGTGGCACAAGCAGCATTTACCCTGCCTTTCTGTCTCATAGTGTTTTATAACATCGTCAGCCTAAATGAGGCACCTAGAAGGACAAGTGGTTGTTTCCTGGCTGAAAATCAGTGTCTATTTCTTTCTGTGGGATGCTGACATCTCATTTTTTAAGGATGGCATGCCATTACAAAGATGCATTGAAAGCTTAAAATTTGAGCACATTCTCAAACAATCTATGTGGTACATGAGCTAGATAGGAACTCTCATTAGGCATAATGGCCCTTCTACCTTGAAATGCGGGAGAAGGACGTACACTACAAGAAAATACAACACATGTTGGGTAAATATAAACAGACTCTCAAAGAAACCAGAACAGATGGGGCTTCATTCACTTTCTAAGTGGTGTAGTCCTGCACATCTGTGATAAAGTCAACCAAGCCAAAATGTGGAGCCATGTACAGATGAGCCTGGGTTTTGTTAGGAGCCTCCCTTCAAAAATGCCCATGCACTTGGCAAGAAATGCATTGGGAGTTTTTTCCGATTTTTAGCAAGTGCCATTTAGTTATCATTACCATCATCATGGGCAGGACCTGGGAATGACTTTCACCTACCTTGAGTGAGCTATGAGCTTTCCTTGCAAAAGTCTCCCCAAATGTGGGGGCTTTATAATCTCCACTTTGAAATAAGGAGGCTGAGAGAGATGGCTAAATTTTGTCCCCAAGGTTACACAGCTAGAAAGTGATAGCAACTATGTAAATCCAGGTTTCTCTGAAACCAATGACCAGTCTTTCCATTGAAGCCCAGGGAAAGTAAATGATTTTCTCAAGTTCACCAGACCCTGGAGGGGTTGGAATTTGAACCAAAAACTCTGTTTTTCTGGCCAAGTTCAGACTGCGCCTCCTCAATATGCTGAGAATAGCTTGCTCTCTCAAACCTTTTGACCAACCTTAAACTCTCGGTCAACTTTCCTTCAACAACTGTGTTCCCTGGTATTTCTGTTCTCTATTTGAAAGGAAATAATTTGATAACCTTTAAAATCCTTCTTTAGAGAAAAAAAGAAATACCCATTTATATTCGTGCTGCAGCCCTCATGGTTCTGCCTGCTTCTGAGCTGGCTTTCTTGGTTCCTGTGCCCCTCAGGCTTTGTTAATAACCTCTCTTTGAGGTTAGGGTGAGGAATGGTAATTCAGCTACTCGCAGGGGCTGCGGAAGGCAAGCCTGAAAGGTTTCCAGAGAGCCAGCAGGCATGGGCCATGATTTCAATGGACAAGGGCAAAAGAGTCAGGAGTCACTTTCCGCACGTGGTATGTATGTGAGCGTGCATGAGAGAGAGAAAGAGAAAGAGAAAGAAATTACGGGTAGGGCAAGAAAACATCAATATAGGCTCTTTCAAAATAAATTTAACTTTTAGAAAGAATCTTAGTTTCCAAATAGGCATACAGAATCTCCATTTTTTCCATTTCAAAGCTTCCTGTTGCATCCAGCATTTCTAGAAATATTCCTTTGTGGAAAAGCAGCACTGTAAGAACAAAGAGGCACCATAAAATAGAAATTGGGACACAACGCATTCTTTCCCAAACAGCAATATACCAAAGGCGTGGTTCTGATCTTGCGAGGGGAAGGGCTCCCGAGGTTAGGTATGGTTTGAGTATCCCCTCCCACTGGCATGTCATGACCTGAGAAAATATAAAAACCCAAGACAGAATCTCCGGTACTCTGAATGTACAAGGAAGCCAGGACTAAAACCCCTGAGTCATGCCTGTGGGTGGGTGAGATGTCAGGACTTGGGGACCCTATGTTCTGACTCCAGCTTTCCATTTTCTCTTTGGGGTAACTCAATTTGCTTTCCATTGACACCATTACAACAGACTCTGGGGTATGGTGTCCTATTTCTTATCTAAGACCTAAGTTTGAGGATCAATCTCTTCCTTTGTCCCCTTTTGCAGTGTTAAGACAGGCTCTAGGTTCCAGAAGAATTTACTGAACTCTAAAGGACAAAGAATTGAAAATAAACTCCATTAACATGAAGGCGATAAAGATGGGCATGAATTTTGGGGGCAAATGTACTTTTAAACCTGCATGTTTCTCTAAAACTCCTTTAAGCTATGATACTCATGCCTAGAACACAAAAGACCTCAAGCCAAGATCCAACTTAAAGTTCATCAGTTAAAACCTGGGTGCATGGTTTATACACATCATGGAAAGTTATTCAGCCTTGAAAAGGAAGGAAATTCTGGCACACGTTACATTGATGAACGTTGTGGACATTATGCTAAGTAAAATAAGCCAGCCACAGAAGCACACGTACTATATGATTCCACTTACATCAGATACCTAGCGTAAGAGTAGTCAGATTCATACAGACAGAAAATAGAATGATGGTTGTCGAGGGCTAGGGTAAAAGGGTATATTGAGAGTTATTTTTGAATAGGTACAGAGTTTCACTGAATTCACTTAAAAATGGTTAAGTGAGCTAACAATCTTTACACTTAAAAATGGTTAAGTGAGCCAACCATCCTTCCACTCAAAAATGGTTAAGATAGTAAATTTTGTTATGTGTATTTTACCACAATTAAATTTTTTTCAAAAAATTGAAAAATCTAGGTGTGTCTCAACAGTGATCATGCCTTTCCAGCCTTCAATGTCCCTGAAATATTTAGATCCCACAAACTGGGCTAACAAGCTGCAAGATATTTTTTTGACCTTGTTGGAGACAAATAGGATTCTATATTAAACTTATTCAACTGATTTTTTTCCAGCTAACTTTCAGGTTTAAACAGACCAACCACACTCATCTCACAGAGTTAATTTCATTTGAATTAAGAACGAAGGGTGCCTGTCACAGTGAGCTAAAGGCAGAACTGGGGCACTGTGGAATGAACAGCTTTCAAGAAGATAACACCAACAGATGAGTAGCTGGAAGCAGCAAGAACTTGATTCCATTCTCTTAATTATCTCGTTCATATATTCTCCTAGTCATTCAATAAATAACATTCTGCCCATCAACCTTTTTGAGAATCTTGGGACAGTAAGAGATGTATTCTCATCCTTTTGTCTAATGGGAGGAAAACAAACCAACAAACATGCACAACTAGATAATCAGCAATAGATTCTGCTGACATTTACTTAGTTCTTACAATAATCTAGGAAGTAGACAAATAAAAGTACATGGTCATTAGTTTTTAATTCTGGATATAAACTGGATCAAAAGGCTGTTTTCTCTATATTCTCAACAACTCATTTAATGCCCACATTTATCTATCTTTCTGAAACACCCCCGTGACCACCCCTAAACCTGGTTCACCAACACCATCACTCCTCCTCTTTTACAGCCACACATCATTGTAAAGTTCCATGTGTTAGGTGAAAGAGACTGTGGTGTCGTCAGTGTGTAGGTAGATGGTGGGTGAAGCCAGGAGGCTTCAGGAGATGTTCAAGGAGAAGTCAGAAGGTGAGACCACAAGAGCAATGAGGAAGGAAACTTGGGGACTATCAATATCCAAAGGAATGGGCAGAGAAACAGAGGGACCAGAGGAGAGAGGAATAGTCAAATTCAAAGGAGGAAAGAGTTCAGAACAGGAAGTAATGGTCAACAACATCTAATGTTGTAAGTGAGAAGTGATGCATCCCTAGCATGTGACCCATAGGAGGTCCCCTGAGATTTTAGAAAGCCATTCTATGGAATTGGGGCAGTTGAAATGACAGTGACACATAAATAGAATGTAAACCAAAGGAGGAAGTGAGTGTGCATAGTTCTTCTAAGGCAGTGGATCAGGAAGTGAATGAGGCAGTGAGGAGCAGGTAAAGAATCCCAAGTTTGGAGGTGGTCGTCGTGGCATCTGTGTTGAATGTGGGGTGGAGTTGAGCACTCTTGTAAGCTGAGGTGAGAGTAACTTAGAGAAAGACAGAATGAGAGAGGTTAAAGGCTGAAAACATAGAAGGGTGGTCAGAGGAGGGAAGATCCTAGGATGGTGACAGATGGGAGCCAGAACCAGGCAAGAGAGCACGGCCGAGATGGGAGAAAAACCCTTCTACATAGAAAAAGCAGACCAGGCTCAATGCTCCTTCTTCCACGGAGCCTGCCATCCAGACCCCAACTCACCTAATGCCAATCTCTTTCTTCACTGTGGCAGGCAGCGCCTGTGTGGTTGCAGAGCAACTATTTGTAGAGTATAAGGACAGAGAATCTGTATTTTGCACAGCTCAGAAATGGCTTCTGTGTGGAACCCTCTTTGGAGGCCTGAGTGTGTTGAGCCAGCCCCACATTGGCACGGGCAGCAGACGCTCTGGCCGCAGTGATGTCTGCCACTTTCTGATACTCTTTGCTTGCCTCTCTCCTTTCCATTTAACCCCAAACCCTCGTATTTCTTGTACAGCTTTCCTCCTGAGGACAGAGGTACTGGGTTGTCTTACAATGCGATGGGAGCTGCAGAGCCCTTTATGAAAAGGCAGGCAGAGCCTTTCTTCCACACAGCAGGGACAGCTGGCCATGGGAAGGGCCAGCTCACCTTCCTCATTCCCACCCCTTCCCTTGCCCCCTCAGGAGCATGATCCTGGAAACACTAATGGTTCTTAAGTCCAGGCAGTTCCCAGCTGTGAAGCAAGGCCCCCCTCTGTGAAGAAGCCAGCAGCCACCTGCTCTGCAGGAGACAGGAGAAATCGAACTGTCAGCCAGAGAGCCGGTGGACGCTGGGCAGCACACTGGCTGCTGGCCCCCACTGCCACATAGGCGCAGGGTTCTGGCCAGACCCAGGAGGAAGAGCTGGCCTCTCACAGAGGGCTTGACTCCCTGCCTGTCTGCTGTTAGCCTAAAGCTTCACTCCCTGTCATTGACCCTGACTCCCAGGCCTCATCCTGAGAACTCAGTTCTGCCTCATTCCAAAGACAGCTTAGCCAAGGCCTAAGAATGAGTCTTTGGTATCTGCCTAACTACAGATAAAGCTCCTGCTTCCCCCAATGTCACTGTCCCCTTTGTATAAGTGCATCCTGCCCCTGTTCACCAGCCTCATTCATGAGTCCCTATTCCTGCTGCCTCAGTTTCCCAGTCCATCACAGACAGCAGTTTGCCTTGCCTTGCAACCCGCCATGACACCGTCCTCCCCCAGAGGGGACCTCCCAGCACTGACCATTCACCTAAGCCTCACCATCCACTACTCACTGACCAGGCTTTCTGATTCCACATTGGCCTCGGTTTCCCCCTTTACAAAACAAGCACAATGACAGCACCCACTTCACAGGCTGGTTGGGAGGTGTCAGTGGGGTAGAAAGGCAGAGTGTGCCTCAGATACGTGGCACATGCGATGGTGGGTAGCATCACTGTTGCTGATCTTTGCTCTTGTTTTTGAAAGCAGATTTGGCAGCCATATATTCCTAGACCCTGGCTCCTACTTCAATCCCTCAATCCCGGAGTACACAATGTGCCTCCTGAGAGGTTACACAGCTGGAAACAGGCAGACACGCATAGATTTGAGTCCAGACAGATTTGAATTTGAATTTAAGCTCCAGTACTTATTATCTGTGTGGCTTAGGGCAGAATCCCGTAGTCCCCTGGAGCCTCGGCTTGTCATCTACAAAGCCTCCCCAGTGGGCTTCATGAGATAATGAAGTGGGACGACACAGCGAACACACGCGGCATTTGCAGGCATTGAATAGAAGTTGCACCCCTGCCTGTCCTGTCTTCAGAAAAAGTAGGCAGGGCCACTTTTTTATTCAGACCACCTCAGGATTTCCCTGGGAAAAGGCTTTGGATCCTTTCCCCACAGGGAACCAGCAACACACGGCAGCGTGTCCACCTCCTCTGTGGGCCCAGGGATGGGTTTGATGTAATCAACAACCGCCCATGCCTGTGAGCGGAATCCCCACACGCAGGCTGGCTTCTGAGGAGCGTGCATATGTTCCTTCAAATTAAATGGGAGCCTGGGGAGCAAACGACTTTTGTCAAGATGTGGGGTCAAGAGCCACCCTCCTGTTCTCCTACAATGGGTTATTTACAATTATGTGTTTCTCCCAGTGCTTCTTGTCAGCTGCTAACAGCATCCTATTAAAGGAGGACTAGAAGGAATAGGAACAGGTCTCCACCAGCCCCTGCCTGCTGAGCCGGGCTGAGGAACGGATGAGAGGAGGTGTGGGGCACTGTCCAGAAGCTCGGGCCCTGGGCTCAGACTGGAGGGGCTGGATTCCCCATTTATGAGTTTGGGACTCTGGGCAAGTAATTTAACCTCTTTAAGCCTCTATTTCCTTGTCTGTAAAATGGGCATTATAACCTCACAGAGGAGGCAAAGTGAATGGCATGGTGCTGATATTCTACAAGCGTTGAGCATAATTATAATTATTTGGAGTTGAATGAGCAGTGCATGAGCTCTGAGGTGATCTGTAATGGAAAGGAAAGGAAGGGAACAGCAGTAGAAAGCACCTACTATGTGCTACTATTACATTTGCTGTCGTATGCCATCCTCAAAGCCAAGGAAGTGGGTGCATTGCTGCCATTAGAAGGGAGGAGTCTGAAAGGCTCCAAGAGTTTAAGTGACAGATTAAAATCTGCACCCCCATCAAGGGATGCACAGCTACATGAGCCTACCTTCTAAGCATCCCATTATGCCACCATGCCTGGGGAAAGGGGCACAGGAGGATTAGGAATTCACAGGTGGAAGGCTGGCCCATTAGCTCAGTTGGTTAGGGTATGGTGCTGATAACACCAAGGTCCAGGATTTGATCCCTGTCCTGGCCACTGCCCTCAAAATTAAAAAATATAAAGTGATAATTCAGGAATTCACAGGTGGGCTGGGCTGCCACCTGGACAACATTCAGAGGAGGAGACAGGAAATTAGAAACTGGCGCTGACTCACTGAGCAGGGGGGCATCCCTTGGAGACACACCCTGAAACCTCATGAGCAGGCCTGCAGGGAGCACCCCACTCCCATGCACCCCACTTGGAGCAGACAAAGGTAAGTAAAGCCATGTGGAGGTAAGGTAGATGCAATTAGGTCAGCCATAGCCACCCAGATCAAAGGAATCTGCATCCTCCTGCTGAGATTCAAGTTTCCAGTCCTTCCTGCATTCTGTTCCCTGTGCCTAGAGTACACTTACCTGTCTACAGTTTGGCCAATTCCTACCTGTGCTGTAAATCTCTATGTAACGTGCACTGCCCTGAGAATCCTTCCTAGAACATCCAATATGGGTGAAATACATTGTCCTGGGTTTGCATAACACCCTGCATTCTGCCTGTCCTACACTCTCTCCTACACACTGTTTAACTGGTTGTCATCTGCCCAGACTATAAGCTCCAAGAGGGCAAGGACTATGTCTGTCTCACTGCCTTATTGCAGACAATACCAAACCTGGCCACACAGAACTGTTAACATCTTTATCTAATGATGTCATCATGAAATGAGATGACATGCATGATTCCCTGAGGCTATTGCACAGTGAGGTACACATGGGTAAGGGCGAGGGGGGATGTGGGCCATCTATGTCCTCTGCAGTGCACAGGCTCCAGGCTGCTCATAGAAATGCCTCTGAGTTGGTTCATCATTCAGTGTGCATCTTCTGCTCCAGGCACTGCTATACACAAAAAGTGCAAAAGATGGTAAGACGGAAGAGCAGCATTAGGCATGTAAACACATGCATATCACAATAAGTGACAGGTGCTACGCTGGAGGGATGAGGCACATGGGGAGATCAAAGGCAGGAGTACATAACTCTACCTGGGACCCGCAGGAAAGCCTTGCATGGAAAACATGAAGACAGGACCTTCTGGGCATCAGAGAATCATGACGGATGCAGGACAGAGGCGCAGTTGGTAGAGTTAAAAGCAGCTCAGTGCAGAATGATGGACTATTTGGACACTGTACAGAAGCCCTAAGAACATTGACATCCTGACCATGGAGAAAGAGCAGGAACAAGGACTCAGGGCAGCCTTGGCCCTATTTCTTCTCGGCAGGGAGTCTGGGCTGGGCTGTGCTGTAGACTCTGCTAATGTAAGTCCTGACTGAGTCTTGGTGAACATCAGTATCACTGACAGTTTCTGAGACACTCTGGGGGCTGCAGCTGTGTCTGAAACATGATAAATAGGGACCTTGGCTGGGGAGGGGGTTGCTTTAGGGGACTCCTCCCAGGCTGAGACTGTCTTCATCAAACCACCCATCTTCCCTGCAAATGCCCTTCCTTCTTACTCAGGTATGATTAGAAAAATGACCAGGCTTCGAGCTAAAAATACAAATGCTTTATGTCACTCCACAGGGGGAAAAATAAGACAAGAGAATCTATTAAAGTAACAAGGAATTTCACCCTTCAGTGGACTTCAGAATGGATATTTTAGACTCAGCCATCCATAAACATTGGGTAATATCATACTCTCGTATTGCAGAATGAATTCCACAGAACAAGCCACACATCTGCATTAGAACCAGTGAAGGGGGCTCTCTATGAGCCTTTAAAAGTTGAAGTGATGGCTGGCATCCTCTGTGCCCAGGTAAACAGGCAAGAGCCAATCGGCCAGACAGCACTGACTCTGGGCAACATGCTGGGTTACAAAGAGGGGGACGCCAGTCCTGAGCTCAGACAGCTTATGCCAACCGGGGTCTTTGGGCTGAAATCCTGATTATGTCAGACTCTGCATGTGGCCTGCCTTGGATTCTAGCAACCGTGTGGCTTACAAGGCCCTAGGTGACTTGGCCCCAACTTCTGCCTATGCCTCATCTCCTACCAATCCCCGTCCATTATCAGCCCAACTCCAGGCTGAAGGGAGCAAGACTGTCTGTTTCTCTATCTGTCCTTCTCCCTCCATCCTTCGGAAGCCTTGGGATTCTGCAGTAGCTGTTCTCTCTCCCTGGTTCAGTCATTCCCCAGACCTTCATCACACCCCGCAGGAGGCTTCCCGATACCCCGTGTGGAGTTGCTGCCTCTTCTGCAGGGATGTGTTGATTCAATACAATAAACGCCAAACTTCTCACGTGCTTGATGCCACTTTCTCTCCAGCCTCCTCCCCACCCAGGCTTCCTTCTTTGTTCCATTAACCAAGCTCCATTACATACACCCACATCTAGGGCCCCTGCCAGACGGTTGAGTGCCTCTCGCCTGTGCCTGCCGAGATCTTCTCACATCTGAGCTGCTGTCCACACAGTCTCCCCAGTGACATTCTCACCTTTGCCAAACTGAAATTAAAAAAGTAAAACCTTCTCCTCATGCTCCTTCGAGGATCAGCTCAAATGTCACCTCCTCTCTGAAGCCTCCCATGACCAGACCTGTAGAACTGCTCTCATACATCTGTGCCCCTCCAGTTGGCCCTGGTGCCCTTCGTGTCTCCTCTGCCCCCCAGCAGTAGTTTGCCCACTAGCATATCCTCACGTGGATGGATGAGCATCTGTCTCAGCTGAGTCCAAAGGGCAATGCCTGGATCTAAACCACCCTTAAGATCCCTGGTACCTGCATAGTCTTTGAAGATACCACAGCCTCTACTCCCACCACCCCCACACTCTCTCCAGGAGCATATGTCTGCAATTATCAAAAAGCAGGCAATATTGCCCCTTGACGATGGTGCTCACATACAGCCATCTCCTGCCACTTTGGATCTTGGAAAAGAAGGTAAAGCCAGCATTATGGAGGACTCACAGTGTATCTACCAAGGCCCCCGCTGATTATTTTACATCCCTTCTCTCCTTTAATCCTCACAAGAACCTGATGAGCTAAGATCAATTGCCCACATTTTGCAGACTGGGAAACTGAATCTGTGAGAATTTATGTCTCTGCCCAGCCAAGTCACAGGATACTAAGCAGTCAAGCTGGCTTCCAGGGTTTGAGCTCCAGCGGCCTGGGCCTAGGACCAGTGCTTGGAGCTGCCTTGCTGTACCCACATCTGTGCACTGGGATTTCTTCAGCACATATGTGGACTCTGCTGGAGCTTGGAGAGACTGCACAGCCTGTACACATTTAGATCAACTTGTCAACAGCAGGCTCGCTCACAACAGATCTTTTTCATCCCTCTTCCCCTGACTCACGAGGCTGACAGAATGGTATATTGGATTTCCAAAGGCATCTTTCATTAGAAAAGTATATTCTTTTGATCACCCTCTGTCTTCCCAAAGTTGCAAAGGCTGAAGATCAAGTTGCCAGCCGGAATTCCATTCATCAAGGAGATAAACATCAGCCATCTACTCTCCCACCGCCACCATCAAAGAGCACGTCAGCTGGTTGGCAGCTGGTGATAGGACAAGGAGACCTGGCACTAGGATTGGGGAGGCCTGGGTTTGGATCCAGGCTCTGGTACTCCCCTGCCATATGACCTCGGGAATGTCACTTCTCCACTTTTGGCTTTGTTTCCCCATCTGTAAAGCAAGTGTGGGCCTCCATGAACTGCTAAGTGACTGAATAATTAAACTGGTGAATTAATGAATTATAAAATACCCCACCCATCTTCCTGCTCTAAGATACTATGACTCTGAAGCATTTTTCCAAAGCATAGCCCATTCTGTTGGCCAACCCAGACCCCAGCCCATCTGAGGCAGGACCAGCACATGCCTAATTTGGCATTAGACCCACCGTCTCTCTTTAATTAAGGAGGAAGTCACAGCATCAGGGCTTTATGTTTGACCTAAGGCACCATGTGAAGTTTGTGGATGTTAGGCCCCTCCATCTCCTCCTCCCACTTAAACACAGCTCTGTCCATCAGCAGTGGCCGGCATGGAACGAAGGGCTGTCTGGAGCTGGGACAGTTGAGGTGAGCAGAGCTGACCTCTCAAGGTCTCTCTGAGCTCTAGCATCTCTGATTCAATAACTGTCCCTGTGAATAATAGATCTGCTCCCTGACACTGTGCATGATAAAGTGACCTAGTCCAGAGTCCTATTAAGATAAATCACATAAAAGTTTAGGAAATTATGTGTTTGAATCCTGTAATTTAATGTCACTGTGATTCCTGAGAGGAAGGAAAGGGAACTCAATTAGAGGCTAATTAGACCAGGCAACTCACAAGGTCCAGGTTGCCTTTGTACCCCTGGTGAAGGGGAGTTAAGTAGAGCAACGCATAATCTCAGCCCCCCGCCTTAGTTTCCCCACCTGTAAAATGGAAATAGTCCTTGCAAGGGAAGGAAAGGACCTTGAATAAGATAGAGGAGGAAGTGAGGGCCCCAAAGACATGCCCAGAGCCCCAGTTTTGTGTCCCGCAGCATCCTTTCTCTTCCCTAACCCTGTGGGATTCTGGCAGGCTCCATGGATGGCCTTCAGGGGATCTGTGAACTCTTCACCACAAGATGCAAAATCTGTATGGGGGTCAATTCTACAGAGGAGGGAGTCACTTCAGGAGATGGGCAGAGCTCAAAACACTACAAATGGCTGTTCCTCTCAATCCTTCCCTTCTGCATAAACTATTCTAACATCTCTCCCTCTCTAGCCAACACCCTCACTTCCTTCACTTCTTGGCTGTTTTGCTGCTTCCTGCTGTGACCCATCTTGCTAAAGAGTTGGCTATGGTCACAATCCTACTTATTCACTTCTCAGTATCCAGCTTTGACAATGAAAAGTATCCCCTAAGACTCCCTTGCCAGGGTCACCACTGGCCTCCTAAGAACCACTTGCATCAGTCTTACCCTTGACATCTCTCCAGAATCAGCCACTGTTTGCTACTTTGCTGAATCCCTGTCCTCTTTTGGCTTCTGTAACCCCTAATGTCCTTCCAGGGTCATCACCAGGCAAATCCATCTTCCATTTCTCCTGGGCTCTGCCTTCTGTCCCACTCAGGCTGCACAGTTTCCCCTGCCAGCCACTCCAGCCCCTCCAGTCTGAGGATGCCCATGTTGAATGCCAGCCTAGAATTCTCAAAAATTCAGACCCATATATCCAGCTACCTCCTGGATTTCATGGAGATCCCTGAAATTCAACATCCTAGAACAAATTCATTCATTTATACCCCATGTCATGTAGCTAACTACAAACTCAGTTGCTGTATCAGGAAATTTTCTCTTAAACTCTCTCTCTCTCATCCCTGATATTCTATCCAACACTATATTCTGGGACTTGAGAAGAAGTCACTAAGAAGAGGAATATTCCATCATGGTAATAATGAGGGCCAATGTCCCTCTAGAAAAAGTAAATGCTTTGGAGGAGGATTCGCCCTGGAATAGAGGTTCCAGAATGCATGAGAGAAACAAATAGTTGTGAGAAGTTGGGCAGAGGCTGGGGCTAGGGGTTGTGGGGACCATAGGAAAGATGCAGAGCCTTCTATCCAAGAAGACTTGCCCTTTAAGTGGTAGTGGTGATGAGCAGGATCAAGGGCAGGTGGGATTTGGGGGAAGGATGTAGATGGGGTGAACTGAAATCTAAGTTCAACATGGAATATGGATGCAAGCTTTCTGTAGGGCTGCCCCCAACATGCCCACCCCAAAGTCTAAAGCTAATGAGGGGATGGTGAGAAGACATTCAGCAAGGAACTCAAGCCCTTAAGAGCAGGGCAGCCATTGCAGGTCTTGAGAAGGGACCTTTGGGACAGAACACAGGCAGAATACAGGGGCACGGGAGGCCTCTGGCCCAAGACCAGCACCAAGGGAGTGATAGAAACAAGACACAGTTTCTTGGTCTCCAGTAATTAGTATCTATTAAAGAAGGACTTCCTTTATGACTGCTTTGACCACATGATAATGATGATAATGGCCACTATGATAGAAATAATAAAAAAAAGTTCTCTTTGCACAGCACTTCCATAGTCTGAACGGAGCTTTAAGCTTTAATAACTTCAGAGACATAAATGCTATAAATATACAAAAGCATCACTTGAAAGTGTATTTAAATTTTTTACATTTATTCGCTCATGTGAATTTTTTAAAATAAGCCTTTAAATTTTCAATTTTTTTTCATCCCCTCTGGCTGAACATGGCAAATATTGACTGCAACAAAAATTAAAATTAAAAATTTATAAATTCACAAAACTAAAGAATTTTAAAAAATGGAAAATTTTTAACTTTCAAATGACGTGCTTTGTTAAGTGTATAGCGTTTATGCTTCTGAAGTTATGAAAACTCCAAGTCACACTAAAGCTTTTGGAACACTTTGTATTTGAAAAACAAATCTTCTTATTTAAGATAGATTCTGCTGTCACCCCCACTTTACAGACAAAAACCTGGAGGCTCAGTGAGGTCAGGAGACCTGCCCAAAGTTGCTCAGGGAGTGATTCTGGGGCTGAGGCTACCGCATTTTGGAAGCAAAATGAAATCTAAGCTAAGTAGAGGTTTGGGAAGAAATGCCTCCTGCTCAGGCAGTGGCATTTCTCCGTGGACCTGCCAAGCAAGTTGCCTTATAAAACAGTAAGGAGTCCTGACAAACTGCAACATGGATAGAATATAAACCAAAGAAAAGCAGAAAGTCAGCCTGAGAGAAGATAACCTCATGGAGGAGCACTATGGCATGGAATGAAAGACAGTGTTGATCGGGCTAGGAGGGGACAGAGTGGGGATGGTTTACATTTGCCCACATGGGCCTCTGGTGATGTGTATACAGACTGTGTGGAGCTCTTCAGGTCCATTTTAATTGGGGGTATGTGGACCAGATGGGGAAAAACTAAGGGAGGTTACAAAGAAAGCCAAAGGGAGAACTGAGCATTGCAGGGAGCAGAAATGGATGAGAAATATGGGACTTGGTGAGACACAAGCTACGTGCAGCTACTCAAATATTAATCAACAATATATTTTAATGACATAAAAGACCAGTGAGCTTTTGAAGGAACATCAAGGGCTTTGGATACCTTGAATAATGGTATTGTCACTCTGAGTTTTCATGGTCTCATCTTTGGCAAGAGCTTCAAAACCTAAGCAAATAGTCAAAGTGCAGGACGTGAGTTTCAGAGCATGGACCAGCAGCGTTTCGGCAGCTCCCTTGCAACAGCAAAGCATCTGTACCTCCTAAAGTCACCAGCTCCTTTCGATCACAGCACGTCTGCAAATCCCCAAGCTCCATGGCCTTTCCTACTGGGAAGGCTCAAAGATTAGCTGCCACGTGGGCACATGACATGACCACAGGAATTCAGCTTTGACATCTGTGACATGGTGAACTGTGCAGGTTAACTCTAGGTGTCAACTTGGTTAGATGAAGGCATGCTGAGAAACCTGGTAAAGCGATCTTTTCAGATGTGTCCATGAGGGTGTTTCCAGCAGAGATTAGCATGAGAGTCTGAGTGTCCTGGGTGTGAAAGACCCACCCTCGGTGTGGGTGGGAACCGTCCAATCCACTGGGGGTCCGGAGAGAACAAAAGACAGAGGAAAGAGCTGAAGTTCTCTCTCGATCCACTGGAGCTGGGACACACTCTTCTCTCCTGTCCGTGGACATCAGAGGTTGAGACTCTTCAGCCTTTAGGTTCCAGAACTTACACCAAGGACACCATCAGCTTCCCTGATTCTGAGGCCTTGGACTTGGACTGAGCCACGCTACCGGCATCCAGTTTACAGACGGCCTATCGTGGGACTTTTCTTCGTAGCCACGTGAGCTAATTCCCCTAATAAGTTCCTCTCCTATAATTATAACAAATCCTATTGACTCTGTCTCTCTGGAGAACCCTGACTAATACATAAACCTTAAGGAAATACACTGTGTGACAGGACTACACAGGCCCACCCACATGGTAAGCCAGAGTAAACCAGCCCCAGACCTTATTCCTGTTCCCAGCTGTTTCTCTTCTTGGCTGTTGGGGGCTGAGGCTCAAAGAAGAGCCTTAAGTCACCCACACTCACACAGCTTGTCGTAGGTGGACAGGGCTCGGAGGCCAGGTCTTAAAGCAGCAGGTCAGTTGTGCTCTGCCAGCTGTGTGCTGACTTCTCCCAGAAGGGCCAGCAGCCCAGGGTTGAGCAGAGGATGCTGGGTATATTCCTCATATGATCTGGGAAAACCCCCCTTATCTCATAATGATGAAAAGGAACGAGACACCAGTCTTATTAGACCCATGGTATCACAAGGCTGTTAACATTGAGAGGGACAGAAAAACAAGATTGAGGAGCACAAGACAGCAAGCCACAGGAAGGAAGAAGACACTACCCACTGCACACATGCAGTGCTCAGAGGGCATCTGTCTGCAATGCCTTTGTCCTCTAGGGACAGTGTTATTAGGACCCTCAGTGGCCACAGTGAGATGAGTCCAGACTCCATGAGCCTGACCTCAAAGGCCCCATCAAAGGAGCCACCTCTTTGAGGGTTATTATCAGGTCAGAGAGAAAAAAGACCCCAGCCCAGGACAGCTGAAGGCCATTCACAGTGTAACCCTCCTGCCAGGACAAAGTGACAAAGTAAGTGGGAGGAACACCTGGGAGGAAATGGATGGTGGGGTAGGGGAGGGCTGTGGGTAGGGGAGGGTAGCCTTGTGCAATGGCATGGGCCTGGGTACAAATCCTTGCTCCCCCTTTTCTCTTGTATTTAGTTTCAATTTTCTCAAGCAGAGGAAGTAATAGTAATGAAACCTACCTATTTCCCAGGATTTTGAGGATCAAGATGCAAAAATGCTTCTGACGCAGCAAATGTCATTTTCTTCCTTCTCTTCCTTATACAGTACAAAATTATTCATCACAACAGACCTCAGTGTTCCCCACTTCTTGAATGCTTCTGGCCTCAGTTTCCACACCAGGAAACCTAAGTAGTAATGATCAGTGCCTTATATAGGCAGGGCTGCCGAGGACAGCTGCTCAGGCAAAGCACTGCACAATTCCAGGAGGTGCCACATGTAAGAGGCACCCTTGAGCTGAGCAGAGCTTTGACCTGTCAGACACAGGGGTACTGTGAGACTTTTGTGAGATTTTGTTAAACCACTTTGGACAATGCCAAAGACGAGGCAAAGATTAGCCATCATCACAACAGTTATCAAATTTTTACTATTACCCTCTCCACATGATCCTCTCTTTGTGGAGTCTAAATGTTTGCAGCACTTACTCCTACCTCGACTGTCCAATTAGCAATAATAACAACAAAACACATAGCACTTAAACACGGGTGTTAAGTCCTACCGCCTGACTCCTCTATCTCTTATAACTCCATACTTCTCAAACTGGTACGTGTATGTGTATCATCCGGAAAATTTCATTAGAATGCAGATTCTGATGAGAGGAGGTGGATTTGGGGAGTAGTGGGGAAGAGGGCTGCTGAGATTCTGTGTTTCTGACAAGCTCCGTGGACCTTTTCACGGTGCAGCTGATGCTGCTGTTTCATGGACCACATTTTGAGGAGAAATGTTCTAACTCCCACAACACCTAAGGCTGACATAAGAGAGGTTCGCTTGCTTGTTTGTCTTGGTTTGTTGAGGACTAGCTAGAACTGATGGGTCCACAAACTAAAGCCTGTAGGCCAAATCTCGCCTGACATTTCTTTTTCTAGATAAAATATTATCAGAACACAGCCACACACACACATATCTACATACTGTCTGTGCTGTTTCTGGGCAGTAACGGCAATGTTGAGTAGCTGTGACAGAGACCGTATTGCCTGCACAGCTGAAAATGGTTACTTTCTAGTCCTTTCACAAAAATGTGACTGACCCCGAGCGGTTCAAGTGAAACAGAAGACAGGGAGCAGGGGATAGAGTTGGGTAGACAGGAGAGAGAAATACACTAAATCCACAATCAAGCATCCTTCCTCGTGCGGTGTTTTCATCCCCAACCCCCCGCCGGCTTACTTTCAGCTGGGATGTCAGGGAGACTCTGTTCCCAAGGAGAGTTAGTTATTGTCAGCCCTTCTCCACAGCAAGATGGTAGATTAGGCCTCCTCATGTTTCCCTGTTGATGGAGAAACCAGATACACCCCAGGAAGCCACAGAAAGTCCATCCTGGCCCCCAACACAGAGGTGCAACGCAGTAGACAGAAGCCAGTATCTATGCAGGTAACGTGATACGATTCCGTTTATTGAGTCCAAGTTGCTTTGGGAAGCCCAGCTGGCCCAGGCTGGGTACAGAGACATGGCCAAGCAGCTGCTTAGAGGGCCAGTTCATCCTGACCCTGGGTCACCAGCTGAAGGATCCACTGTGAAGTAGTTGGTGGTAGATAACTAGCACTACCATTTGTGCTTATTTCAGTATTTATTCCTAAAATACATGTGTCATGGCTCTATAGACGCTCAGAGCCAGGCTGTACCTTAGAGATCATCTACTCTGATCCCACACATGAGTCAAGAGGTGACTCTAGCCTCTGCTTGAACACTGCCGATGACAGGGAGCTCACTGCCACATGCACAAATTATGCCACATTCACAAACTCCATTTTCAAAAAGTGACTCTTTGAACTGACTTCAAACCTGTTTCCATGTGGCGTCCATCCACTGGTCCAAGTGCTGAGTTATAGAGCCTAAGAGAAGGAGTCTGACTCTTGCCATATCACAGAGCTTCAGACCTCTTCTCTGGGGTGACTTGGCCTCTTGGAGCTTCTGTTCCCTCATCTAAACTGGAGAGGACCCAACTGAACCAGAATGGTTGTGAGGGTCAAATAGATGGAGCTGGTCAAGCTTTCACCCACAGAGTCTCCTGTGCTGTTCATGCCAACCCCGTGAGGTGGGAAGTCATTATTCTCATTTTTAAATTGAGGACAGCAAAGTTCAGAGGGTAAGTGGGCTCAGCTGGCAAAAGCAGGGAGGGTTTCAAGTCCAAGCACATCTAATGCAACCTTGAGGCTCTGAGACTCGTCACTTGCTTCTCAGGAAAGTTGGGGACCAAATTGGAGACAAGGAATCCCTCAGGACTCTCTTATTTGGGGCATTCCAAAACAAGCCTCTGAAAGCTTGAAATAAATCAGGTTGATCCAAAACCCCCTTTGTTTAGGAAAACGAAATGTTTTATCATCTTCCCTAACAGGAAATCTGATTTCCATCCTTCTTGCCACTTTATCATTTCCTCCCAGCTGTTATCGAGATCACAGCTTTGGAGATGGTTAAATGTTTGTCACATTTAATATCATTGTTCCCATTTTTCACATATGGGAAGCTGGCTTGTTGGAGGCACTGGGATGAAAACGCAGCTGCTTGTGCAAATGTGTGGACAGAGCCAGGTGTCCATAGCACAGCTCAGATGCCTACCTTAGTGGCAGTGGCATGGGACCAGGGCTTCTGATCCCTGGGGACAGGAGCAGGACACACGGGAGCTGAGGCTGAACAGCAGGAGATGAGGCCCGTGGTGGGTAAGACCTCCTGTGCACTCACTTCTCTAATGCCCCCCCAATCTGTCTAGTTTGTGCTACCCACGGTCCTTCTGTTTTTGGAGATGTTGACTTCTCTCAAGCCCTTCCTCCAGGCCAGTGTCTGTGGCTCCAGTCAGACCCCCTGAAAACCTTCCGACATTCTCCATACAGCCACCAGAATGATTTTTCTAAATCCCAAATCTGACCACATCACATTCTTGCTCAAAAGCATTCAGTGCCTCCCCATGGTTCTCAGGATAAGTTCCAGACTCAATAACACAATTCCATAAGGGCTGTCCTGCTTGCCTCCTGCATGCTGGGAAGCTACGTCCAGCACCACAGCCCCTGCTGTCTAAGCCCCAGCCTCTGGGGCCTGGCTTCCAGTGCCCCCACTCAGATAGGCTCCCTGTGACCTCCACACACTGCTCCCTTCGTCTGGAACTTTCTCTCCAACTCCTCAAGATGGAAGACTAAGAGGGCCACAGATTCTCTGACATATAAGCATTAGCAGTGGGAATCTGTGTTCCCTCCCTCTGAATCTGAGCAGACTCTGTGACTGCCGTGACCAGTGGGGTCCAGGGGATGTAACACCCTGCCAGTTTGTGGCCCCCAAGCTTTAAGAGACTGGCAGCTGCTACCTCCTCTCTCTCTCTTCTCTCTCTCGACCTTGAGCTTCCATATAAGAAGTCAGACTGCTCTGCTAGAGAGATAAGAGAGGACATGTGGAGAGTCCCTGAGCCTATTTAGAGAAGAGGGGCCTGCTGAGCCCAGACTCTCATCAGTCCCCACCAAGGCAATATTTCCAAATTACCTCAACTGACATCAAATGCAGCAGAAGAATCACCCAGCAGAGCCCTGCCCAAACTTCTGACCCAAAAAAATTGAGATATAACAAAATAGTTGTTGCTTTAAACTACTAAGTTTCAGGGCAGCTAGTTATATAATAACAGGTAACCTGAACACTTTCTCTCCCTCCCTTTTGTTGACTAGCTCATATGCATCTTTTAGCTGTGATGTCACTTCCTCTGCAAAGCCTTTTCTGATGGCACACATCCATTCTAGGTGCCACTACCCTGTGTTTCCATAGAAACTCATACCTCTCCCATCCAACTGTGCCTGGTCGCTAGCTTCTCTCTCCCACTACCTTGTGAGGTCCTCTTGTGAGGTTCCCAGGTCTCAGCATTGAATCTCCATCAGGGAGCACAGTAGTTGCTCAATAAATATTACCCAAATGAGTGAATGATTGAACAAATAGACAAAATCATCTGAAACAACTAAGGAGATCCTAATTAGTGGTGAGAGGTAAGCCAAGAACAGAATCCCGTTTCTAAAGCAGTCTCGCCAAGTAGGGTTACATAAGTTTCTACTAAGGCTATGAAGCAAGATGCACAAATTATGTCCAGCTTGAGGAAGGTGGATATATAGACATTCCAACAAAAACATAATGAGTTATTATGCAACCATGAAACATCATTCAACATCTTGATATGTGACAATCAATACCTAACAATATTGTGTGATAAGATAGTTGACAACTCACCTCTCTTGACAGCCCCCCACCCCACAATAGCGCCCACCTGAACACAAGGCCTGGTTCACATGTTCATTCTTTCCTTCATGCATTCATTTGCTCAGGAAGAATGTATCAAGTGCCTCCTAGGTACCAGACATTAGAGATAAAGCCAAAATGCACAAGGTCACAGGAGTCAGGACAGCACCCAGAACAGACTCAGTGCTGATCAGGGAAGCTTCCCCCCACCAGATGAATTGAGATGAGTTTTTAAGAGACGTAAGCCTTATTGAAGGGAACTGAGTGGGAGGAAGGCACTCCAAGGAGAGAAAGCCCTGCATCCATTGCCCCTGAGTCACCAAGGATCATACTGCTCACGGCTGATAAATATTAAATTAAAAGCAGCTGGAAACTGGGGATTAAAAAAAGGGAGGTATCCTCAGTGGAGGTACAGGAGCAGGTGCTTCTTAGAGGAAAGAAAGCAGAAGAAGCAAAGCCCTCCAGGGCCCAGGGCCTGCAGTGCAGAGGAAGGCTGAGACCTGTTAAAGAGAAGGAAAAAACCCAAACATTTAAAAGCTGGAGGCAAGACCCAGAGTTAAGGCTTAATTAAGAAAGCAGGCATTTTAGGTTCACACAAATAAGAAAACAGAATACCCTTGGCCCCTCCTGATCATCGCCAAGTAATTGCTTTAAAGCTGTGGTTTGCTCTGCTTGGACAATCCTTAAATACACATTGATGAAAGTAATGAAGATTGGAGTGAGTGGAGAACAGGCTGTCCCTGACAGCCCAGTTCCTAGCTTGTCCTTGGCCATGTGTGACCTGAGCAGGTCCCCACCACCTTCTGGGTCTCTGTTTTTCTCCCCAACCCACCCCCAAACACCCAGGGATAAGGGTGGGGGGTGTTACATCAGCTGGATCCTGAGTGTGTGTTGTGGCTTAAGGCAGTGATACAAACTCTCACTCTGAGTAGACCCATTGGCGCTCATGTTTCACCTCCATCATTTGCCACCTGTACGACTTTGGGCAGAGCAGGGGAGCACTTTGAACCTTGTTTTTTTGTTTTTGGGTTATTTTTAACTTAAAAGCTTTTAATGCTTCCCCATAATTCCATGAGAATTAGGGAGAACCAGAACCAAAGTATCAGGACCCAAGAAAGTTCTCCACAGAAGAGCTGCTGATCTCTACCACAGGGTACTGCCCAAACCAACCACTGCTGACGTCTCGAGAAGACAGAGTGGTATACTCACAGGATCACCAGGTATTTTACTGGCTGTTCCTGCTGCCTGGAATGCTCTTCCTCCTCAGATTCCTCTTGCTTAATAATCCCTTCTCCCTCTTGAGACCACAGCTTGGGGGCCTGTTCCTCTTGGACGCTGCCTGTTGTAGCAGCCAAGGCATGCAGCCTTGTTGTAGGACACCTGTTGACTTACCTACCACTTCTGGACCGCTAAGGAAAAAAGACACTCCCTAATAACCTTGAACCAATGTTTTTAATCTCTTCGAATTTTTATTTTAGAATTATTTTAAATGCTCTTTTAGACTTAATTGGCATAATTTTTATCACATGTCACTCTTGGGCACATATAAAAAGGAATAATTAAAAATGAATTAAATTGGTTGAAGTATTCCTAACACTTCTTCATATTCAGAGTCACTTCTCAGATCAAAATCATCCAATGAGTATTTTTCTAAACAATGTCACCCTTTGTGTCATCAAGATTATTGGTGATGCAGTATTTCCAAATAGAATATTTAAAAGAACCAAAAATCATGTTTGCTGGTTGGTAAATCTAGCTTTGCTGTTATGTAGTACTAGCCTCTTACCGATGTCTGCTTCTGCAATATTATTAAATATTTCTGATTTGCAACCTCTATCACCCTTTCTCCACAATCATTTGATTCTTAGGGACTAAAATACACTCGACTATTGTTTCTCGGACTTTCAAACCACTGACACCAGTTCTATGAGTTTCAAAGTGGGTACATGCAAAGACCGTGACAAGTACATAACAATGCTGCATGGCCAACAACAATTATAAGATGACATTAATTATAACAATTAGTCCAATTTTGAGGTATTGATGAGAAAAAAATGCGCATCTTGAAACTGATGACTTACATACTTCACAGGATCATTCTTAGAATGAAAGCATGACTTTCTTGAAAAGCCTCTAGCATGGTGCATTGCACTTTGTGGGAACTAAAATCATGTTCCTTTCTTCTCTTTTTATTTTCTCTCAGCCTGGAAATGTTGCCTCTGTGTGTAAGTCTCCTGACTATGATGAGTGGTTGATAGATAGGAAAGGAGGTTCTAATACACAGAATTAACATCCGATGGGAAATGGGGAAAAATGAGAAGCAATATGAAGCTCTTTCTCAGTCTACAGCTACAGTGACCACATAATATATCATCCTAATCAGGACACTTAATTAAGAGTGAAAGACGTCACTCTGAATAATTTCACTGGGACCCTAGGCATAAATGGGACCAACGCAGACAAGCCAGGAGTATAGCAACCTTCCATATCTTATCTTCTATCCAGCAAGTGGAGCTGAAATCAGATGCAAATTTCTCTGTGGTTGGACTTGAAGTGCCTTTGTCCAAAACCAGGATGGCCTTGAGATAACTGATGGGCTTTCAGGTACTGTTGGCTCCCATCCCAAGAAGGCTTAACAATAAATTCCAAAATTGGTTAAAATCTGACACTGCTGTGTTGTGGGAGATGCTCCCCTTCCCAGCTGTTATTTATGATGCACAGAAAAGGAACCACATCAATGATGGATCTGCTTTTAACGGATAAAAATGGGAGGAACAGTGAAAGATCATGGTGAGAGATTGTGCAGAATTGCAGCAGAACACTTTAAAAACGTATATTAGAGAAAATGAATTTTTCACTGGCTAAAACGTATCCATTTACAGTTGGAGCTTCCATATATTTATGAGTGTTTTTAGCCCTTAAAATAGTAACCCAGGACAGAATAACAAACTGTCTCTTAATAGCCCTAATTTATCAGACTCAGCGGTTTAAAATAAATAAATAAAAAGAAATAGGAATGCAAGAGAGAGAGACAGAGAAACAAAAGTGGGAATCTGAAATACTGGAAATGATACTGCCCAAAAAGTTATCCCATGCCCGTCTTCTTAAGAGAATTCATTTTAGAGAACTCTTAGCCCAGAGAAAGCCAAGAAGGGCTTTAAAAGCACCTGGGATTGGACCCTGGGAGTGGAGACAAAAGGTAGGGGTGGAGAAAGCAATCTGACTTTGGGGATGGATAATCTCATTTGGTTAAACATTATTCTGGGTGTTTCTGGATGAGATTAACATTTAAATTAGTAGACTGATTAGAACAGATTGTCCTCCCCAGTGTAAGTGGGCATCTTCAATCCCTTAAAGGACTGAATAGAGCAAAAGGCTGACTAAAGGAGAATTTACTCTGTGCCTGACTATCCGAGCTGGGACAGTGGTCTTCTGTCTTTGCACTTGGACTCAGGCTGGAACTTACACCATTGTCTTCTCAGTTTCCATAATCACATGAGCCGAACTCCTTATAATAAATCTATATTTAGAAGATATCTCTCCATCTCTCTCTCTCTCTCTCTCTCTCTCTCTTCCTCTCTCTCCCTCTCTCTCAAAGAGATATGAGGAGAGAGAGGAAGAGAGAGAGAGAGAGAGAGAGAGAGATGGAGAGATGGAGAGAGAGAGGAAGAGAGAGAGAGAGATATCTCCTGTTGGATGAACAGATATCTCCTACTGGTTCTGTTTCTCTGGAGAACCAAGACTAATATAGATTTTGGTACTGAAAGGTGTTCTAAAGGAACAGAATTTTAAGGATCAGTTTTCTGAATTGGTTCTGGGGTTTCTAGAATTGTCTCTCTAATCTGATTAGATTTCAAGATGCTAATGACTCTATTTCTACTAGTAAAGAGTAGCCCATGGCATGATCTGGCAATAGAGATATCATCACTAGTACAGCCCTATAACCTTATCTCTCTTTTATGAATGAAGGCCTTGCCTTCATGTCTTTGAATGTATTTATTTGAGGATTCCAAATCCCAATCTCCTAATTGTTTTCTTCATTCTCCTGCCTCTTTCCTTGTCTGATATTTTTTTGTAACCCACAACTGATTTGTATCTGCAGCACTGCTCTGATCATTGCCTCCCTCTAGGACACAAAGATGTCACCCAGTGGAAGGAACGTAGACAAACAGACCTGGGTTCAAATCTCATTTCTGACACTTTTTGATGTGTGACCTGTGACAAGTTACTGGACCTCTCTGAGTCTTGGTTTAACTCTCCATGAAATGGGGTTATTCACAAGGACACAACTTCTATTCTTGTATATCTTTCATTCATTACAAATTTCTTCTTAACATTGGGCTGAAATCTCCCTTCCTATAAGCTCTCTTATCAGTTAAAAATATGGTTCATGGTATTCAACTCATTATGATTTCAACTTAGGGAAAAACATTATTCACAGCATAAGTATTAGTTTCTTTAATGCACAAATGTTTCTGTGAGGTAAATGAGAAGAACATATCCCAATTACAATAACAGTGATAGTAATGATTGACAAAGTACATGAGCAAGAAATTGACAGAAGAAAATAAAATTACCAAACAAAATAAATATAAAAAAAAAATCACCCAAATTGATAACTAAAGGAATGAAAATTAAAACAATGCATGTGAAATTTTAAAAGGTCATAAAATAGTTGCTCACGAGGCTTTGAAATTGGTAAAACTTTTCTAGAGAACAGTTTAGAATATCAATCAAAAGTATTCAATATGCGGAAATTCTTTTGACTCTGAAATTTCACTCTGGAAATTTATCTCAAGGACAGTGTTTTTAAAAGTGCACAAAGATTTATGTATCATAATGTTTATAATGTTACTTAAATTACAGAAAATGTGAAAACTTTCTAAATGTGTGATAACAAAAGATGGGTGATATAAGGAAAGATAAAATGTAATTCTTTGCAGACATTTAAAATGATGCTTTGGAGAAAAGTTAATGAGAGGCAGATGAACATAAAACAATTACTAGAAGTAAATTCACAGTGGTAATCTCTGGGCTGTGGGATTATGAGCAATTGTTCTCTTTTCTCTAAGTATTTCTGTATTTTAAATTTTTTATTCTAAATAAAGGAAGGAGGGAAGAACAGAAGCGGGAAAGAGAAAAGGAAATGTGGACATTGGCAAGAGAGGGCTTTGTTTCTTTCATGCTCTCTAATGGATGCCAATTCAAATATCAGAAATAGTCAGGAAGACGAGGCAGAATCTGATGACTGGTTTGCTTACTGACATATGCGTAAGTTTTTGCTCTGTCTTTAACCTCTCTGCACCTCAGTTTTCTTCCTTGTCAGATCAGGATAAAAATTGCCAGCCCAACTTGTGCATTGGGTTGCTGTGATCATCAAAAGGGACACCCTGTGTGAAAGCGCTCATAAAACTGCAAAGTGCTGTACAGGTCCTGAACAGTGTCATCATTGCCTTCGTTAGTGGGATCGTTCTCTCTTGCCCCATTATCCTTTTCTGGAGAACTGCGTGTCAGGCTATGAAGAGCACTCAGTATTTACACACATGCACACACACACACACACACACACACACAGAGGAATGTGCATGAAGCTGCCCAGACGTATTTCATCAGAGATAACCAAGCAGACCCCAAAGAACTCTATGGACACATGGTGAAAGCACATGTGGTGCTGAGAGAACCAACTTGGCGTTGGACAACCTAGGCTGGAGTCCAACTTGCTGAACATTAGCTCTGTGGCCTCAGACAACTCACTCCACCCACCTGATCAGAGATAACCAAGCAGACCCCAAAGAACTCTATGGACACATGGTGAAAGCACATGTGGTGCTGAGAGAACCAACTTGGCGTTGGACAACCTAGGCTGGAGTCCAACTTGCTGAACATTAGCTCTGTGGCCTCAGACAACTCACTCCACCCACCTGAGTCCTATTCACTCACCGTTGATATGGAGATGGTAACACCAGTCCTAGTTCTATCATATGTTCATTTGAGAAAATATATCCACACCACGTGTGTGATTCGTGATCACCACCAACCCACACAAATGGACACAGCACTGACAGTGCTATGTAGCCATGGTCATGGTATATAAAGTGCAGACACTACATAACATCATTCCTCTTGAAGTTAATAAGTGGTATGTGAAATATTGGCTCTGTAAGCAAAGTTTTTCAGAGTCAATAAACTTTAAATAATAATCATAATTATTATAATATATTATTATTAAGTCTGTAAGAATTCTCAAAGGCTTCAACATGTTCTTGTTACATGCGAATCTCTAAGAACAGGTTAAATTTTCCAAACTCCTTTGACTGTGGAACCCTGTTTTTATGGAGCATCTAGATCATGATCCTTGACACAAACTTGAAAAATGTTGACATGAGACAAAACTGACTGCAAAAGCAGGACAGCCTGTTTCCAACCTTGCTTGTTTGCTGCCATGCACCCCTGGGTCGCTTTATCCTGAATGAGATGTAGTATCTCATTTCCTTGATAGTAAATATCACTCTTGCCTATTTATGCATGTTAATGCCAGCATGCCTAACCCTTTCACCCATCAACTTCATATTATTTGTTTTGAATTAATTCATCCATCTCTACTTCCATCCATCCATCAATCTGTCCATCCATACATTTATTCCCATTTAACAGATTGAAAAGCTGAGGATCAGGAAGATGAAGTATTTTACCTCAGGTTAATTAGAGCTTAGATTCAAACCTAGATATATCTGATTCCAAGATCTGCTGCTTTTTCAGCATATCATAGCCCCCTACTTCCTCACCACTACCACTAGACCCTGTCGACCAGACAGCCAGGGAGTCAAATATAGAAGTAGGAGAGGAGAAGGAAACCACATCAAGAAGATGAGCCTGGGGAAACGATCATGCTAGTATACTAGGATCATAATTTCATGATGGATTTTAGAGCCAACAAGATTTAAGACTGGATCCTGTATACAAAATTTACTAGCCACGTGCCTTCACTGAGCCTCAGTTTTCATCTCGATAAGTTGTCATAATAATACCTGTTACATCAGAAGGCTTTGAGAATTCAATGAGCTCATGTATATAAGGAACTTAGTGAATCTCCAGGACAAATGCTCAGTAAATGGTACGTGGCCCATTTTACTCCCAAGGAGATGTGATCTGGATAAATACTCAATCCCACTCACTGAGTCATCATGTACTGGGTGCTCACCATGTGCCAAGGGTTTTCTATGGGAATAAACAAAAAAGCAGATCCCTCTCCTAGAGGAGACTAAAGCCTATTTGACCTCATCTACATCTCTATTTCTTTTGGCAGGGCTTGGTACAGCAACAGATTCTTTACACACTCTATAAAATCAGCTGTAACTTCCAAGGCTTGTGTCTGAAAAAAAGACAGTGAGAGCACTGGTTCATGAGCTCTGTGCAAAGAACAACCAAGTCTGAAGAAATGTGACTATGATTTCCTAGTACTAGTAACAACCACACCACGGCAGCAGCAATCGCCCTGACCAAAGCCACATTCCATACTTCCTCACGTTCTCTCTCCTTGTATCTGGTTTTTATTTGTTAACCCATACAAAATATGCAATCTTGCTGAGGCAGCCCTGAAAGACCCTCCACATGTTTTCCTTTTCTCTCTTTGTTCATTAAAAAAAAGGAGAGAGAGAGAAAGTGTTTCTTGTTAAAGATTGTCCTGTACTACAAAAGGCATGGGATACAAAGATTGTGTTTTAGTTGAGGACACAGGGAGCAGAAAAGCTTGACTAATTATGTTACTAATTACTTGAAGCATTTTCCATTTCACAGTACAATTATGCCAGAGTAAGGTGAAATATCCCAATTACTTAGGAAAAATAAAGGAGAAACCCCCTCCTCACCACCCCTCCCCTTTCAGTCAGGCTGGATTTACTTTTCAAATCAGAGGTCATTAACAAAAAAAAAAATGAGGCCACATCCCTCTCTCTTAAGTCATGACAGGCCCACGTAATATCTGTTAGTTTTCCCTGCAAGGGCAGGATTTTGGTGAATAGATTCACATTTGTTCAAAGGAAATAGACCTTTCAAGTGTCTACCCACCCAATCTGTTGTTCTTGGTTAAGGTTCAGTCCTCAGATATATGTGGCCTCCAGCATGATCTTTAAGAATGTTCCAGAAGGATCAGAAATGTGAAAGCAAATAATAGTTCCTTCTTGTGGTCAGGGCCTGAACATACCAGATGTGGAGTGGACATCAGTCCTGAGATGCCTAAAAGTGATCAGGCTGATAAATTCAAGATGGATGCAGAAGTAAGCAGGTTGACAAAAGTCAGTAGAAAGAGGTTGATGGAGTTTGCATGTATTGTCCCCTCGAAAACTCATGTGGAAATTTGATCTCCAACGTGGCAGTGTTGGAAACTGATTGAGTCATGGGGGCGGATCCCACATGAATGGATTAATGCTCTCCCTGGGGGAGGGGGGATTAATGAGTGAGTTCTTGCTCTATCAGTTCCCATGAGAGTTAATTGTTTATAGGACCCTGGCACCTCTCTCTCTTGCTTCCTCTCCCTATGTGATCTGCTTGTACCCACCAGCTGCCTGACACTTTCTGCCATGAGTAGAAGCAGCTCGAGGCCCATGCCAGATGTAGCTGTCCCAGAATCATAAACCAAATAAACGTCTCTTCCTTATAAATTACCCAGTCTCAGGTATTCTGTTATAGCAACACAAAACGGACTAAGACAGAGGGAAAGAAGGATGAGCAAGTAGAATCTTCACACCAAGAGACTTGTAAAGCTGTTGGTGAAACAGCCTTGACTCTCTTTCTCCCATCCTCATGGAACCACAATTTCCTAAATGGTAAAATAACTGGTTGGATGAGCATCTTGATACTCTGTAAATGGTCCATAGAGCACCGTATCAGCATCACCTGGGAGCTTGTAGAATTGTAGAGTCTTGGGTCTCTCCCCAGACCAGGTGCATTTTAGAAAAATCCCCAGGTGACTCATGCACACGTTAAAGTGTGAGAAGCCCAGGAATAGCCTACACTCCTGGCATACTTCCTGTACCCATTTTATGAAAGACAGTCTCAAGTTAACAGTAATCACTGGTAGTCTCACATTCTTTTCTAAAATACTCATCAAAATTCTCATCTAAACTGTCCAAAGAGACCACATTCCCCCAGGTCCTTTTTCTATACATCTCTAGGAAGACTGACAGACCAAGCTATTGGCAGGTGTGGCAAGCACGTGTCATCTCTGTTTGATTGGTACTACCTACCTGGAGTGCTGTTTGGATAAAAGATCATTAGGCAACATCAAGGCCCAGCAGGAAGGAGCTCCATGATCAGTTACTGATGTCTGCTATAGGCACAGGCTGGGCATGGCAGATATCTTAGTGAGTTTACATTTTTAACGGGGGCTTGAAGGGAGAGGAGCTACAGGTAAAATCCCTGAGAATCAACCAACCTGGGCTCCCGGACTCCATTCTCGATTTCAGACCTCAATTTCTTCATTTTTTAAGATGAAGCTGTTGAACTTGGACCACAAAAGGCCCTTCCTACCCTGATGTTCTTTAATGCCACCAATCTATGATCATGTTTATATAGTCACATCAAGAACAGATTTTATTCCAATGTCACAACAACCCCAGCATCCCTGAAACCAGAGCCCTCCTCTTAAATACTAGGTTGGTGGTGCTAGCAGGGGCGGGGAGGGAGAAAGGGGAGGGGCAGGATATGGGAGGGGAAGCTGCCAAGCACACTGGCCTGTAACAGGGGCCTCGACTAGGCATCTGTTTCCAATGAAGCTAAGGAAATTCCTGACCCCACTCCTGCATTCTCCTGTTGCTGCCCAGCTCTCGCCTCCATATCGCCCTCTCCCCCTGTGGGCTCTGAGCCAAGCCAAAAATTCCCGTGGGCTCTCGGGGGCCAGGAATCAGAACAAGGCCTGGCGTCCTGACTCCTCTGGTGGTGGCTAACTGCCAGCTTTGATTCTTCAAGGCTGTCTAAAGGTACCTAAGAGGAAAATCCACCCATGCAGGGTGCTTGAAGTCTGCCAGAGGTGAGCCAGGCCTCTAAACATGGCTTTGTGTTGGGAAGAGAGCTCTGAACGGAACCAGATCTTAGTAAAGTAGTTAGTTCCTAGAGATACCTGCCCACGTGCATCCAGAAACTGTATGTTACTGCCCAACACTACAAAATAGAAGGTGAAAATGCATCTAAAAAGTTGTAAGTAAAAGGCAGCGGTTTCCAACTGAGGCAATTTTGCCCCTCTTGGGGCATTTGACAATGTCCAGAAACATTTTTGGTTGCCACAAGTGAAAGGGGTGTGATACTGGCATGTAGTGGGTAGAGGCCAGGGATGCTGATGAAATCCTACGACGTAACAGAAAGTACCCCACAACACAGAATTAGCCAGTCCAAATGTCAACAGATTGAGAAATCTTGGTATAGTAGAATTTGGGGATTAAAAAAGCCCATCCCCTCTGGTTTATAGATTGGAGAACTTCAGTCCAGAGAGGAATATAGAGTTGCTTCAGATGGCACAGTGAGCTAGTAGTAGAGCTAAGTCAGGTATTCTGGCCCCATTATCCACCAGGCAGTGTGGAAAGGGAAGAAGAAAGTGAACCTTGAAAATAAGGCCTTGTCCAGGCTTATAGCAAGAAGCTGAAGAGAAAGAATGAAATATGGGAATGATGAGCTTTAAGGTAGTTACTGCACCCACTAGCGAAATATGTTTCAGTGATGCTCCTGGGCCTATTCAGATTAGCAACTCTTTCCTCCTTATCGGTAATTAAATAGAGGAGTAGGAAGAGGGACAAGAGTGAAGGGAGGACACTGAGGAGACACTTTCCCATTTATACTCCTCTTGCCACAGAGAAACTCGAACAACATATAAATTTTTTTGAGTTACTTACAAAGGAAATGCCCATTTTGTTTCTCTAGAAAGTGGGTCCTGGGCCACTGTTTTGAGATGCATCCAGGTTCTCACTGGCTGGTCTCAGTGAGTGAGTGCACTATTATCCTGTGCCTCTAGTTTAGAACCTCCATCTCGAATCATACAAGTGAGAGCTGGCCCCACATTCATGATCCTGACCCAGAAAAGCAGCGTTGAAGTCTAAAAGCTGGGTCAGAGCACTTTCCTTGTGGTCTTGCCTCAAAGATATTCTACTGACTCACCAATTGTGATAGCAGTACCTTCTGAAGTAGATGAAGCATTCGGAAGCATTGATGTGACCCTCTGTCGCATGATCTCCAGAGTGTCCCTAGTCTCACTGTCCAACCCAACCAGCTACCCCGTGTCATCCAAGGAGATTCTTTTATCACAACCACCCTCAGCCTTACATACGCAGATGCACTTGAAATATCCATTTCTAAATAACCCCAGATGATGTCAACAGCAGAGAACATTCTGGAGGGGTTTCTGAAGTATGTAAACTCAAAATCTCCTATATGGCTCTGCCAACCATCCCTCACCATTTACATTCATGCAGCATATCCAGAAGTCAGTGCTATTTTTAAAATTAATATCATGATTTTAAAAGCAATCCACTTACATAGCAGATGTATACACAAAAGAAAATAAATCACCTGAAACAGCCCCATAAAGAAATGACCAGTGTTAAGTGTATATCCTTTCATACTTTTCCAATATGTGTGTGCACATGCATCTATATCTACCGCTATACAGCATACACAAACACCTATATTTTAAATTTAGTTTCCTTACCTACAGAATTTCATCACTTGCTGTTTTATCAAATTAGGTATCATAAGTTTTTTTCTTTGCCATTAAGTCCTTTTATATTCATTGCTATATGGCATTCTATTACATCAGTTTACCATATTTTATATTAGGTATAAAAAATCATCTTATCATTAGATGATATTTTTTCCTCTTGATACTATAAATAACACTATAATGAACATCTTTACAATACCTCTTTGAGGGCACCTATAGTTCTCTGGGATGAATTTCCTAAAGAGAAATTGCTAGAACAAAGGACATGTGCCATTTTTATGACTCTTAAGGTATAGCTTCAAATTGGTGCATTAATCTTTTGAAAATATTGGGAACCTCTGTTTGAGACATGCAGATGTATATATGCCCACATTGGAATAATAAGTGGAATAATTCTTTTTGCCAAGAATTTGGGAAGTTAAGATCTAATTCTAGTCCTAAATCCTTATGGCTCATGCCTCACTGGTTCTATACCTGCAATTGAGCAAGTGATCACTAGAGTCATTCTTTGGCCTTGGAGGATGAAGGCAAGACTGGCAAGAGCTATGCAATTACTGTAAACCCACCGATATTATCATATTTATTGTGTCATTGTGATTCAGGCTTGTTCACAATTCTGTTTCTCATATCAGATTTGGGTTCTATCGCGTTTAGGAAAAGGTGTCACATATCTTTTACCTCAGAAAATCTAAAAAATAAACAAAGTGTCTGCTGTAGAATGCACACTTATGTTATGGGTTGTTAAGTTGCCATTAGCATCTAAACAAAAGCCACAATAAAATTTACATAACAAAGCTACCACTAAGGCCCTGATGAAATTTTGCTGAATAAAATCACACCATCTCCACTGTGGACCTTCATGGCAGCCTAGGAATAAGTCTATTTCCCCTTTCTCTCAGAAAGAAATATACTTAAATGAAGATATTTTTTAGACGAGAATGATAATTTAAAATAAAGAAGAAAATATAAAGAAGATGGCTAGTGGTATCTTAGGGTAACCAGCCAAAGGATGACATTTCTTTCCTGGTTTCCAGTGAATATTTCTGGGAATAGACTAGGTTGCAAATGGAAATAAAAGTGTGTATCATTCCAGGTCCTAAAAAAACAGACGGTGGGAAGCAAGTTGGTTCATTTCAAAAGCAGAGGGTCTGACTCTGAGCTGCTTGATGGTGAACAAACCAACCTTCCCTGCAATGTCTGGCTAAGGCTTCTGTCTACATTGAGTGCCAAGGACATTTAATGTGTGATATTTGATTTGCTGGGTGCAAAGCTCAGATGGGGCCTGGAAAAATCCATCTGCACTCTCATAGTTTTTCAAAAGGAAACAAGGTTATTAACATTTATGCAGGCTTTAATATCATGGATCAGACATGGGGAGTATAAGAATTCATCTCATCAATGGGATGGGTCCTGCTGTTAGGCTCAGAACAGTGGAGAGTGTGGTGAATTTTAGCCATGTCTGGAAGGTACATTAGGATCATATTCTTTAAGGTAGAGAAAGTGGGCCTCACAGAAGGAAAACGAGTCAAGATCACACAGCTACTTAGAAACCTAGCCAAAACAAACAAAGGAACAAAAATACATGGTCTACTGACTTGCAGGTTAATGCTTTTTCTCTTTTCTCAATTCTTTTTTGGACTTCTGTCTGCCGGTATGTTTCATTTCATGGGAACATAAAAATTGGTGATAATCAAAGCCTTCATGTTTGACTAAGCATCGTTCACTATAGGCTGAGTGACATGCTGCAGAGGCCTTAAAAGATCAATGATATTTGAGACCTAGTGAACATTATTACAAATGGTGGCATATTGTAATGGGAAGAAATACATTTTGGGACAGGAGACAAGAAATTGCAACTCTAGGTAGGACTTTGATTAAGGATTTTTCCAAATCTTCTCCTCTTCTTCAACTTCGTGACAACACTTACTTAGGCCTTCACATCTTGTATTTGTACAACTTCAGTACACTGCTGTCTCAGTCAGGGTACAAATAGAATAATACCACCCTAAGTACTTAAATAGGAGTAACCGATTACAGGAATTTGGTTACACTAGTGTTAGAAGAGCTAAAAATCCAAATAAGTGAGATAATGGAGAAATTCACAGAAGAGGGTCAGGGCAGAGAGGGGGGTGCACACAAAGTGGGTGCTAAGAGAGGGCAAGAGCTGGACTCAAACCACAGACCCCTGGCTCCCAAGCCCAGCAGGGAGAAAATGGATGAGTTGGGTCTTAGGCAGAGAATATCCTTACTTTATACCTCTCGTGCAAATGTATCAAGCACCTCCCACATTCCAGACATGTGACAGAGACAGTGTGGGAACAAAGCTGAACATGCAACTAAGGCCAAATGACCAGGCCCTTGAGTACCATACCTAGGAACCTAGACTTCATGCAGGGAGTGGGTGACCTAAGTCCAGCTTCAGTAGTGAAAACCCCTCTCGCCCCATTGAGAAAGACACAAGGCCTGGAGGAGGGGAAACTGGAAGAAGGGGCCCACTGTGTTGGTGCTGTCCCCGCCCAGCCCAATGGGTCCTGTCCACACCCCTGCACCAAGGGCTGTCCCTTGTACTCTTCGGAGGCAGAAAAGTCAATAAATTCATTTTCTCACACAAAGAGTATGTCCTCAGGAAGGCCCTAGGAAGTTTGGCTGCAAAGTTTAATTTCTGTTGAAGGATCCCAAGTAGGCAAAGAATATAAAAGGACGGGAGCGTGAGAAGTATTGAAGGGGCTGACATCTGTCTACTTAGAACTTACCTTCACCGGGACATGCAGGAGCTTGATCTCATTCAATATTGCAGCAGCCTGCTGAGGTGGAGAGAGAATAAGGACATGAGCAGAAATCCGAAAGGATCAGGGAGGTCCTCTGATATCTAATACTTGATTCATTCAACAGATAATTATTAAGTGACTTTGGGTGCTAAGCATTGAGCCAAGTGCGGGACCCAGAATGGACACGACATTGTCCTTTTCCTCAAGGATCTTTCAGTCTTATGTTGGAAACACACATGTTGGCAAACCTTCAAGTCCCCTTCTCAGCACATTAACCTCTGTTCACAGTTCTGCCTGATCACTCCAGCTTTGGCCTCTCACAGAACTTATCCAACATCCTTAAACACACCACAAATATTTATTTTCCATTTTCATTATGTTTTGAAAATCTGGATACATCTTATAATTGATGTAGAAATTTAACGTAATTAAATTTTACCCCATAAAAACAAACAAAACAAAAAACCCACATTGTTATTCAATCAACGATGTGGATCGATACAGTCTTAAATCTGAGTAGGCGTGGAAATTGTTTATAATCGAGATATTAATACCTCCCATATGGGAGGCACTATGTAGAGTGTTTGGGGGAAGGTAACAGGGGATAAAATTCATGTCCCCTTTCTCTGATGATGCAAGGATGGGTGACTGTTTCATAACTATGATCTTTGCCACATGCTCAATGTCCCATGTAAGTCAATTAATGTCACCATGAAAAATAAGAAAGAAAGGAAATCTCCGTATTGTTACTCAGTATAAAAATGCGACAGTCCCTTTACACTTTTGAAGAAGGGAAGGTACGGATCATTCTAGACCTGAGTCTCTGCCAATGGCTAAGTCAAGATGTAAACACAGAAACATGTGAGGGACTGTGTTGATGCTTCTCGCAGCAAAGCAACAACATGGACCACCACAAAACACCCTGTTTTTCCATTTGTTAAACCACAATCATGCCTGAAGACATTTCAACTTCTTCCTTTGTTGAACCAAAACCTGATTCCATGTAACTTACACAAATTCCCTGAACTTCTTAGAGTCTGAAGACTAGGAACAATATGTAGGTTTAAAAAGGATGCAGAAGGTGTTCCAATTCCCCTCTGAAGTGGCTTTTAATTAAGAGCAGCAGAAGAGAATTTAGTTGAGATGCACCTTGTGTACATTTGCAAGAGGTTACGTCTGGGGCTAGATGCATGTTCGGAGATGAGGCAGCTTCTGAATCACAGAGGGTTCCTCAGAAAGTGGGGTCAGCCGGGTCAGGGAGCAGGAGAGACCTGAGATAGGCAGGTTCGTGGCAGGCTTTCCTTCTCTCCTCTTGTAAATGGGACAAGAGAAAATGAAACTCAAGAAAAAAAAAATTCTCTTCAGCTCTGGGGGTCTCCAGGGGGTGGTTGTTTTGATGAGTTTTCAGGCCTGATTTTCAAGAACAAGAGGTGCCGACTGTTTGTAAAAGCTCCTAAAACAGCATGCTCTCTGGCCCTTAGGAGATTTATCTTTTATTTATACAGAGTATTTTTAAAAGCCTGTTTCTGAGACAAAGAAGTGACTGAGAGGCTTCATGTAAAAGGCAACACAATGTTTTTAGAGCCTACACTTAAAAGAACTATGTGCATAATATTATAAAACAAATAAGTTGAAGGACAGGAAAAGGTTTTAGTCATTCACTTAAACCCAACTTTAATTCAGCACAGTTTTGCATGGGGGAGATAAACCTGAACACAAGACACTGTTATTGAAGAACATAGAGTCTGGAGAAGAAACTGAGTTGTAAAAATACAGAGTTCCAGATTAAATGACATGTGGTAGGATAGAGGATCCAGGACACAGAGGAAGGAGGAGTAATTACCTCCATGCTGGAATCCATTAAGGTTTTCCTGAGAAGGTGGCTAGAGTTTGGTCTAGAAAAAGTGCATCTTCTTGGTGGTAATATCTATTCTAACATTTTAGTTATCTATTTCTATACAACAAATTACCATGAAATTTAGTAGTATAAAATAAAAATAAATGTTCATCATCTCACATCTTTTCTGTGGGTCAGGGATTTGGATGCAGCTTTATTGATTTGTTCTAGTTCAGGAACTCTCATGAAGTTACAATCACAATTAAGCCAGGACTATAGTTCTCCAGGGCTTGATGGGGAGTAGAGGATCTGCTTCCAAGGCAGCTGATTCACATGGCTGGCATGTTGGTGCTGGGTGCTGGTGGAAAGCCTCGATTTCTCCCCATGTGCATCCCTCCATAGAGCTGCTTGAGTATCCTCACAACGTGGCGGCTGGCTTCCCCAGCATTAGTGATCCAAGAAAGAGCTAAGCAGAACATGCAATGTCTTGGGGACTTAGCCTACTCAAAAGTCATTCTCTATCATATTCACAATGTCCTACAGAGTAGACAGAGCAGCACTATTCAGTGTGGGAGGAAACTACACAGGGGTAGAGCACCAGGAGGTAAGAATCACTGGGAGCCATCTCGGAGGCTGGCTATGACAAGTAATGATGTACCTAGATGGTGGCAGTTTATTATTATTATTATTATTATTATTATCATTATTATTATTATTATATTTTATCTTTAGTAATTTGAGGTGGAAATAATGAAGGCAGTTTAGTTCAGTGGTTATTTAACACCAGACTTAAGAATTTCATAAGCCTTGGGTCAAATCTTGGATCTCTAGCTTCCCTGTTGTCTGGTTTCTCTGCTGTTTAGGAGATGATATAAACTAGAAAAGCCACATTGAATAGAGGGATGGAAGTCGCATGTTAAAATAGGCCCAACTACCTCCAGCTGTTGTAGATCACCCTCCTGTGGATGAATATGTGAGAAAAAAGTAAACTCCTACCGTACTTAAACCATTGTATTTTCAGGTGTCTTTGTTACAAGACCTTCACTTTTACCTAATATGTTAGTTGAGACAAAAAGTTTAACTTCTGAATCTAATTTTTCTCATATGTAGAGACAGAAATACCAACCTCACAGGGTTCTTGTGAAGAAAAATGAAATAATGCATGAAAGTGCTTGTCCAACGTCTGGCCCCGAGTTCACACACTCATCATTGTCACTCTTGTCCAGCTCTGAATTTATGATCAGTGTCAACACACTGGATGAAACAAAAACATGCAGTGAATTTGGCAAATGTGTGGGTTCATCCACAAACAGTGTTGCTCCAGGAAATTTAAAACAATTTGCTTTGGAGACCTCTTACATGGGAATTTTTGAAATTTAAATAAACACAGTAGTGGTTTCCCAGAAAAATTATTCAGTGGACCACTCTGGGGCCAAGATTTACCATGGGTATCTTACCCTCTCTAGTCCTCAGTTTCTGACTCTGGAAAATAAAAGTGGAAAAAAGGAAGAAAAAGTAGGAAAGAAAGAAGAAAGAAAGGAAGGGGGAAGGAAAGAAGAAAGGAGAGAGGGACGGAGGGAGGGAGGGGGAGAGAGAGAGAGAGAGAGAGGAAGGAAGGAAGGAAGGAAGGAAGGAAGGAAGGAAGGAAGGA
>NW_007726146.1:1335901-1387220 GCF_000696425.1 Galeopterus variegatus
GAGGGAGGGAGGGAGGGAGGGAGGAAGGAAGGAAGGAAGGGAGGGAGGAAGGAAAGCAGCAAGATCAATGTTTCTCAATTTCCAAGGGCTGCAGAAACAACCACAATAGTTTTGCTATTATCCACGTTGCATACTTGGCTCTGCATAACATTTTGCTGAGTAAAACATTTCACTGCTTTAAACCAGTTTGCAAACCACAAGATGAACATGATGATCTACAAGGCACCGTCTGGTTCCATGAATCTTTCCTAACCCAGTTGCAGACACTTCACCTCCAGCAATAACTTTTGCTTCAAATCAAAGAATCGCCATACTCTTTATACTCTCGGGGACCCTTTGTGTCTCACATGAATTAAACAAAGACAGTTGGTATTTGACAGTTGTTGAAGACTTTCTTAGCCCTGCAGAAGCGATGCAAACTCAGCTGGTCTGAGCCATGCCATCTAGTGAACACTTCAGGCAGTGAAGCCTCCTCAGCTCATGCATGCTCCAAGATGGGCCAAGAATCCTACTTCCAGATGTGATGGCAATTTTTAAAAAGAATCAAAATGAAGAAATGAGTTTAAAAAACTGAAATTTCATCTCTTTTCAATGCTCTGAGCCTGAAATGGCTGAAATAATCAAAACTGTCATTTTTATTTTCTCCTCTATTCAAATTACTACTTTTAATTTAATTTCCCGACTGAAGTTTCTCTGGCCAACTCATCAAATTTTCCATCGAAATAACCCACAGCATTCATTTGTATGCATTGGCACATAAAAATGGGCTGGCAAGATGGGCCACATCCAAATGGAAAATGAAAAATCCCCCATTCACCATAGAATACAGTGGATGGAAGGGTGGAGTGACTGGTGGATGTCCTAGATGCCCTGCACATGTTGGTTGAAGCCTTGGCTTACCTCCTGATAGCTGATGTCTCATAACCACAGCCTCAAGTAGTTGCCAGTTCTCCTTGCTGGAGATTTTCCATGGAGGACCAGGGTCTGATGCCAACACTTCTGTGTCCCCTGGATCTTCCTCTTCAGGTAGAATCTGGCTTGTGAATGGACACCTAGGGAAGCGTTGGACGAGTCAGGAAGTCCCAGATGACATGATGACAAAAAAAGGAGGAATGACAGAAAAAATAGTGAGGCATTCTGATGTCATTTCAGTGATGAATCATGGGAAACTTGGGGGCTCTTAACCCAGCTCCTGACTCATGTGGCCACAGGTCCCCAGCCCCCAGGCCTGGTGATGGCTAGAAAATGCAGAATCCATCCCCCAGCAAGGGAGGGAGCTGCTTTCTGGATTCTGTTCATTTTCCACCATGTTAGGAAATTCGTCTTAAGAAAGTACACGCCTTCCAAGTTCACCCTCATAATTAGCATTTTATACAAAAAAAAGGAAGAAGAAAAAACAAATCCAGGGCTAAGTTTTCTTCTTTTGCCTCTGCCCAACTCAACTCCAGTTGGTTTTCATTTATTTCAATGTGTACTTTGGAATCAGAGCCCTCCACGTTTCCAGTTAACTCCCACCACCTGGGATGTGTTATTTTGAGGGGGGGCAGGGACACTGGCTCTTTCCTGCTCCCACTCTTTCTCCACATTGTAAAAACAGATGGTTAAAGAAGGGGTCTCTGCACAGAGAGAGAGAGAAAGAGAGCGTGCGTGTGTGAGCCCCTCCTGCTGGGCTGTGTTACAGAGCCAAGGAGCGACCACCTTCAGCCATGAACTGCAAACCCTGAAGTCAGGCAGAGGGATGGTTCCCTGAAGCAATCATGTCTGTTTGGATTGCTTTTGGGGGTGAGTCTAATGAAGACGGGATGTGTGACTTCAAAACAGCTGGGAAGCATTACAGGTCAAAAGTTTAAATCAAGTTAAGAACCATCGGAATGTGCAAGCCCCGTTGTTTCTAATCTCTGTTTCTTCCTCTAATCTGCACAATGCTCCTTGTGGGATGAAATGTGTGGGTCAGGGCTGGTGTTGACACATGGGCCCATGAAGATACATTTGTGAAGCCAGACTTAGAGAGGTTGGTAGAACAGGTACCTTATTTGCTGGTAGAATAAAGAAGGGGCCAACACCAGGTGAAAATATAAAGAAGGGACATATAGAGGCAGAGAATACTAAAGCTGAAGACACGAGTGCAGGTCAACCAAGCTCCTTCATTACAGGGTGGAAAATAGGCTCAGAGAGGTTAATGTCTGGCTCAAAGTCACACAGCATTTAGTGGTTAACTTACTGGAGGGGAAAACATATTCAGACTGTGCCACACTTCTGCCCAAAACAGTTGTGCTTGTGATTAGGATGAAATGAAATTTCTCCCAATTTCATTAGTGATGTGGGTCTATTTACTGGGACCACACCCCACATTTCCCACCATCCTTCCTGGCACATTGGCCTCTTCTTTGTTCCATAAATTCATGAAACCCTTTCCCACTTCTGAGTTTAGGGACTTGTTATCTCTCCTTCCTTGAAAGTGTGTTTTCCCCCTCTGTTCCTCTCTCAGCTGTTGGGTGAAATATTGCTTCACCCTGGAGGCCTCCCTGATGGACCTGTCCAGAGAGGACGCCCCCTCTCTCATCAGCTAGTTCATGCTCTCCACAGCATCCAACCTCCATTACCTTCTCCTTTGTTTCTCACTCATTACTGCCCCTCTCATTACAGTGTACCCCAGGCACTGTCTGTCTCGCCAACTGATAAATCCTGGTGTCTAACACATGGCAGTTGTTTAATACCTGTTTGATAAACCAATCAATCAATAAATCAATTAGACAATCAATTAATTCAAACACAGTCTCTTGATGTCTCTTTAGTGGTTAAACATTGGAACATGTGGCCACAAATTGTTTGAGTGGAGGTGATCTATGTCCCTCCCCTTGATTCTGGGTGGATTCTGTGGCATTTGGTCAACAGAAAAGTGTCAGAAGTGGCCTGTGCCACTTTGCAAGCCTAGGTTCTTAAGAGACTGGCAGCTTCCCCTTGGGCCTCTTGCAAGTGTCTCTGGGGGCCTTAAACTGTCATGGAAGTAGTCTGACTACCCTGATATGACCACCATCCTGTAGAGTCCACAAGAAGGTGCTCCAGTCCAAAGCCCAGCATACCCCACCCTCCCAGCCATCCCCAACAAGGCATCAGGTAACAGAATGAAATCATTTAGGACCCCCAGCCCCCAGATGAACCCAGCACCTAGCCAGTGCTACCAAGAGTGAAAGAAATGGCCACCAGAGTCCTGCCTGATCCTGACCCACAAAATTTTGCCACGTAATAAAATTAAGCTGCCAAATTTCAAGATGTTTTGTTATGCAACAACAGATAACTCCAATGGGACTGTGATATTGTAAAACATTTGGTCTTTATTGTGTTTCCTGACATATAGCTCCTAAATTCCTTGGAATTTTTCTGGGTGATAAGGGTATATTTTTGTATGCTAGTGAGTCAAATGATGGCTGGGGGCCCTGCTCACGAGAAAGACCAAGGCAGGATTAGAGGGTTGGGACTTCCAGGCCCACTCCCCACCTCTGATGATGAGAGAGGGGCTGAAGGCTAAGTTGATCACCAGTGGCCAATGACATAATCAATTGTGCTATGTAGTGAAGCTTCCATAAAAACGCAGAAGAACTGGGTTCAGGGAGCTTCTGGATAGCTGAAGACATGAAGGTTCCTGGAGGGTGGCGCACCAGAAAAGGGCGTGAAAGCTCTGCAGTCCTTCCCACGTAACCTCACCCTGTGCATCTCCTCATGTGTATCCTTTGTAATATTCTTTATATAAACCAGAAAACATAAGTAGGTGTTTCCCTGAGTTCTGTGAGCCACTCTAGCAAATTAATCAGACCCAAGGAGGCATTTGTGGGAACCCCAATTTATAGTTCTTAGGTCAGAATCACAGGTCACAGCCTGTTCTTATGACTGGCATCTGAAGTGGTGGACCGTCTCATGGGTCTGAGCACTCAACCTGTGGAATCTGACACTGTCTCTAGGTAGCCAGTGTCAGAATTGAGTTGAATTAGAGGACACCTAGCTAGTGTCCACTGCAGAATCTGCCAAAGGATTGCTTGGTGGGGAGAAAAACCCACACATTTTAGTGACCAGAGGTCACAGAAGTGTTGAATGTTGAGTGAGAAAATAGGAAAAAGTCTTTAGTTTTTCCTACAGGGCTCTATAGCCTGATGGTTTGGGTTCAAATCTCAATTCCACTCTTCGTTAACTAGCTGAGTGACCTTCTGCGTGTTGATTTACTTTTCTTAAACATCAACAGCTAGATCATCTGCAAAGGGGGAATAGTGGATTCCCTATCCAAAGAATTGTTAGGAGATTAAGTGAAGTCCACATCAAGTACTTACACAGTACCCAACTAGTGACACCAAATGATCAATAGGCCTTTAGTTACTATCACTTGCTCACTCTTTGTTGCACCCTTCCAGCTAAACAGAGCTCCGCTTTCATACAGGAATCAGGAGAAAACGCATTCCAAGTACTCAGATGGCATCACTCACTTGCCATTAAGTCTGAAACTCATCTGACTTGAAAAGCTCTCACCCCGCTTATGTTGGGGGCATTATCTTCCACCCCTCCTGCTTTCAAATCCCACTCTTAGCTATACATGCATACTCACAGCCATCCACACTCCCAAAAATGACAGGAAGGAAACGGAGAAACATTTCCACAGTGAATATTTCTAGGTAAATTATAGGCATATTCAATTCCTTCCTTGTGATATTTTATATATATACATATATATTTCTAAATCTTCTACAGCAAACACTTTATTTTCATAAAATTTAGTAGAGATTACAAACCACAGAAAGTGAGAATTTCTTCTACTTGGAAACTAAGACATGAATTTTATTTCTCTGTCTTCCTTGTAGGATATGCCTGAATGTCTCTCGTGCTGTTGATGAATGAGTGAACTCAAGTGGAGCCAAGTTCATTGTGCATAGATGGGCAGGGCAGCCTCAGTTTATACACTAAATATATTTATGAAAATATAAAGTTTAAAAGTTCTGCTTTTGTTCTTTTTATTTTTAGCCATTTTCTTTTTTTTTAAGATACTAGTGCTGAAGCTTTTTGATAAATGAAGAAATCCTTTTGTGAAGTGAATAATCATTCTGTAATTTATTTTTTTAAGGCTAAAATGCCACAGTTTCTTAAAATGAGCTTCTCCTTTTGCATCTATGCATATACACTAATGACAGGTTCTTAAACATCCACGTAGCAATGAGAACATTCCAAGATAGTGTGCTATATTCCAGTTAGAAGAATTCAGTGCAACCAAATATATATAAATTGCTCACACCAAGAGGAGATGAAGTCTCCGGCAACACTAAACTACCCTGTGCAGATTTGTAGCCACAAACACTTCTCTTAGGGAAGCAAGCAAGCTGTCGCTCTGTGGCCACAGTCTCCTGGGGCTCTGTTCCAGCACAGAGGATGAGCACGCATTTTTTCAGAAGGTCTTCTCTGCACTCCTCTCAGCTGCCTAGCTTGTGGGACTCGAAGGCCTTACATCTCAGGTTCTTTCACAGATTTTCTAAATAGGTTACTAGTTCATGCGCTGGATTTTTGTGCTTTCGTTGGTTCACCAGCTCACTGTAACCCAAATCAGGGCAGCCTGTGTGGGATGAATTCTATGAACGTAGAAATTGCTTCCAAGTCCTTCATGCCTCCGATACAGTGCACAGGTTCCTCCAGAACTCCTGCTTTGGATTCCCTCTGCATTAGCAGCTAAAGCAAACCTCTCTGAACACGCACTACCCCTTCCCCCTTCTAGCCTGTGTTATCTCAGGAGATTTTCAACTCTCCCCAACAGGCTTCTTTTCTGGTCATTTCTCATCGCATAGATCTATAAATATTAATTACAAGCCTCATATTTTAAAACCATTTTGAGCATATTAACTATTTAGCCACATAAATCAATCCTATACTAATCTTAGTGGTTCATCAGGTTTTCAAAAGTTCTAGAACTTTCCATTTTAGCATTTAGCTTCACTGTTTTTGCCAGCAAAGTTATTTAATGATTTTTCAAGCTGCCAGGCTCTTCTTTAGATAAAGGCAGCAGAAAGGGCAAGATGGAGAGAGGGAGGAAGAAAGAGAAAGAAGGAGGGGAGAGGAAAAAGAGAAGGTGAAGATAAAGGAGAAGAGGAAGGGAGAGGGAGGAAGGGAGGTGACGGGGAAAATGGAGGAAACACAGGTAAGAAGGTGAACCTTTGTGGGGAATGGAAGATTGGGGACCGGAAGATCGGGGACCTACTTCTGGTTCTCTCACTGGACCGAGAGTTTGTGAGCAAGTCACTTGTCCTCTCTGGTGTTGGCTTGGTTTAGAAGCTATCTCTAGCATCTTGCGTGCAAACTCTATCCTCCTACATAAGATCCAGAGTTTTCTCTTTTCTTAGCAGCACATTCTTCTAAAAGGATACTCAGGAAGCACACTCTTCAAAGTATGCACCGCAGCAGGTCAAGGGGCCCCAGGGTTACCAACCAAGGTGGGTGTCCCAATTCTTGCATCAAGATTCACTGGAGGATACAGGCTCTGTGGGTGTTGTCTTTGCTGTGTGTTTTTAGGCAGCTCATCTGCGGGTTCATTAGTTCTCAGAGTACACCTTCTAGTTAAAGGAAAACCACGTAGCTGCCCTAGGAGTACATGGAAAATCCTGTTAGCACTGGTTGCTTTGCACCAGCTACCCCCAGAGGGCACCAGGGCAGGGACAGGCAGAGTAACAGAGTGACCAGGACAGCAAAGGCAGACAGGCTAGGCTTCAGATCCTGGCTCCTCCAGGTGTTCCACATTAAACCAGGTACCTCACCTCCCCCAGAGGCATTTCCCTCCCCCATAAGGTAGAGATGTTTCCACGTGCTTCATCTGGTTGTGATCCAGAATGGAAGAGACAAGGGTACAGCACAAACTGCTCAGAGCCTGACTCATAGTTACTGTTCAATAAATGTGAGCTTTTATTATTACCATATTTCCTCCATTCTGAGACACCATCGATTGGAAGTCAAAGCATCAATTTAATAACTTCTCAGGGGGAAAAACAATATATTAAACACACGTTCCCATTCTAAGACATCACAATCTCAACAATATTAAAAGGTGAAAAGAAATGTGTCTTAAAAATCAATGAAATATGGTCTTATTATGGTCACATTTTAGAACCATTTTAAGTCATTTTCTTGTTCACTTGCCTTTTTCTGTTTTGTCTAGCTTCCCCAGGAGACATATAAGTTTCATGAGAGTCAGGAAATAGGTATTTGTTCACCATTGTGTTCCTAGTGCCTAGAACAGGTGCCAAATGAATATTTGTTTGATAAGATGGTTTCACGTCATCTTAATATGAGGAGGCTATTGATTAAAACCCCACTAACGTTGCCATTGGTTCATATAATGAAACTTTCCCTCATGTCCTTCTGAATCCATGTAACTTAGTTCCCCACCAGCCCTGGGAGAAGGATTTGTTTGTTTGTACTTTGTTGAGGACTGGAATTTTCCTTAAACTGTACACACTTGGCATGAACATGAAAGCAGACAAGAGATTGAGAGCATCCACCATTACCCCTGACACAGAGGAAACCATCATAAAACACACGGGAAACTGAACCCAAAGCAAGGGTAAGGTATTTCTTTATAGAATCAACTAAAATTTCTCTCTTCAGTTTATAAACCAGAAAAATAAGTATTGATGTCATCTCCCAAATGCAAAAGACTTTTAGTTTCCCATTCAGAAATCAAGACATTCATTCATTCAATCAGTAAGCACTTATTGAGGGCCTACTATGTCTCAGGCATGTGCCAACTACTGGGGGTAAGAAACCAGATAGGACAGCCTGGAGTATAGAGCAGATTAATGAAGGAGACTCCAGTATATACAAATAATTGCCTTGTTGTGCCATGTCAGGTAGGAAAAGGCTCAGGGTTCCAGGGTCCAAACATACACAGCAGGGATGATTTCACAGAACAGCCAGTATCAGTCCCATCAGACTGACTGGGAGGAAAATCCATCCACCTGTACACATATTATCTGTGTGCATTTTAGGTAAATATATCATACTTAAATTTTTTTAAAATATATACTTATTTATAGTGACTATTGTACAGCATTAAAGTTATTTCAGTAATAGTAACAACACCAACAATAATGACTTGATTTTGGAATGCTGATCCCATGTGCTAGAAATTGGTAGGTGCTGACAGCAACCTTGTGAAAGGGATTTTTACAACCCCATTTTACAGATAAGAAAATGAGGGCACTGAGACATTAAATAATGTGCCCATCACTCTTAAGGAACAGTGCAAGACTGGAATCCAGAAACCCCTACATTGTACTGTCTCATGATTCCAAAAAAGTGTTTCAAAAAATGTGGCCATGACTATTCTACTTTAGGCATTGAATCTGCTATGTCTATATAACCCTACTTTTCTTGAATAAGCCAGATCTGTCAGCCACTTACTTCCAAACACTTGGGTTATCAGTGGGATCAGCACTCTGCTTATCTCCACAATCCCAGACCTCTTGAACACATACCTTCCTTATGAAATTTTCAATCACACAAATGAATTCATCGTACAAAAGCAAACACATTTTGGATAGAAAAGTCATCTTTTTTAATCAGTTTGTGTGTTACCTGTGTAAAACCAGCAGCCCAGAGGTACTATTTCTGAAAGCATTTTGTAATAGAAGATTTTACCTGAGTGCTATTTAGTATTATCATTATTATCCTTGTTATTAATAATAATGATTTATACAGTAGTTTGAGAAGGCACTGCTATTTAGAGACTAGAAACACAATTCTGATTTGATACTTAAATCAACAAATGTAACAGGAAGAGGAAGAGGCAGGAGGAGAAATTAAAACAGATGTCTCTATCTTGGGCAGACATCTGCCTTTAGGGACCAAGAAGCAGGTACTATGAAAGAAAGAGTCAGCAAAAATGGAACCCAAGGACAAACATTTCCTCCACTATGTCACTGCAAGGATGCAGTCTGCTGAAACTCACTGAACCTAGACAACAGCTATAGCACCCTGATGTATTAACTTCCACCCTGTAAACATCCCAGGAGAGTTTTCAAAGCAGTTTTACAAATAAGCTTGCACTGGCCGGTTAGCTCAGTTGGTTAGAGCGCAGTGTTATAACACCAAGGTCAAGGGCTCATATCCCCCCAAAATAAATAAATAAGATCACACGTGACTTTCACAAGAATGCATTGAGCTAGACAGGGGTGGCCCCTATCATGCTGATGAAGGCATTTAAAAACCATGTGAACATCACAAGAATCCACCCTGGCCACTCTACCATGTAAAAGAAGAAAAATGATCCCAGGGGCTATCTTGTCTGCAGTTCACAAACATCATTGACAAATAAATTCATTCAAAAATCTTGTTAAACATTCAAATCCCCAGCCCCCACCCTAGATCTGGGTGGGGGCCAGGAATTCATATTTTAAAAAATAAAACTTCCCAAAGAAATAAGCATGGAAATAAAAGAATTCAGGTCTTCAGAATAATAGACGTTTGTTTGGAGCATTGCAGAGGATGAATAAACCAAAAATTCTAACATCCTGGTGTGAGTCCAAAATAGCAAAGAGGAAGAGAAAATCCTAAAAGCTTTGAGAGAAGACAGGAGTTACCTTCAGTGGGGCAGTAATCAGATTCACATTAGTTCTCACCCTTTGAGGGAAAACATATTTCAATTATACACCTAGCCAACAAACAAATAACTATACTAACGTTTGTGCAAAGAATATTTTCTGCAAAACAACAATAAAATTGAGAACATCCTTCAGTAAAATGAAAAATAAATCCAAGAAAAATAGGAAAGGAGTCCAGTAAATCCAAGGAAAAATGGAAGCTAAACCTGGGAGGGGAATCAAATGACATCTCAAGATGACAAGTGCGCAGCCAAAAGCAATCAGTCCAAATGGGGACAGGAAGTCGACAGGTGCCAGAAATAACACCTTCAAGATTCTGTCATTTCATTTGTGTGATGAGGAAGCTGCAGCTTCTTAATGAGAAGACACAGGCATAGATTTTTCTCCATCAGTAAGAAAAAATAAAGAACCCCCCTGGAAAAAACTAAAATGTCCATGTGAAAGGCATGGACTGAATATGAAAAACTAAAATGCAGCCTATTGGGGTTTTTTTGTTTGGTTTTTTGTCTTAATGTTTTACCCATATTCCTTTGAGTGGCACAAGTTTAGAGACACAAACTTTCATTTCCTTCTGTGTGAGCCCAGGCAGACTATGTGACTCTGCCGTGAGTCATGTGTGTGCTGAGAGGCCGCAGAGCTGGCTGGCTCTGACAAGGGCTCCCAGCTAACAGCCTGTATTCAAACTCTACCTCTGCCACTTGCTGGCTCTGTGACCTTGACCAAATTACTTCACCTGTCTGCACCTCAGTTCCCTCATCTATAAAATGTCATCTACCTCATAGGACTGTTGCAGAGATTAAATGAATTAGTGTATGTAATGCCCTTAGAAAAGTAACTGGCTTAGAGTAAGCATGCAAATATTAAGTGTTATTACTATCATTATTACAGTATTAAAATTTAGAGATACTGCTTAACTTTCCATGCAAATGTTATTATTAAAATCAGCCTCTTAACAAAACATGGAAGACTAAATCAGAACCAAATAACATAAGATAAATATAAAAATTGAGAAGGGAAAAATAATGAAACAGCTAACAAAGCAGTGGAAGTAGGAAAAAGAGGCTTCAGGGAGAGGTGGAGATTGTTTATTTCTTCATCTAGGAAGTAACTAGATATTGTGCAAAGCAAGCAGATTAAGCGCTAAAGGATTTTGCTTATATCTATAACATTTTAAACAATTTAATAAATAATGTATTTTAATTTATTAATTATTTAACCTTATTAATCATATAAATATATTTATATATTTGATATGCATACTATGACTATTTCGATATTTTAATATTATATTTATAATTAATTACAGCTATGACAAATATTTAATTGATACATTTATATGTGATTTAAAAATAAAATAAACACTAAAGATGATATTTATCAATAACAGAGAGTAGGTGATAGACAGAGAAGGTAAAATGAGACTAGAGTTATGATTGCTGACCTCTGCAGAGTGCTGACTACGTCCCAAGCACTGTTCTAATAATTTTGCATGTGTTATCTCATTTAATCCTCTAACAACCTTAAAAGTTAAGCACTATTATTATCATTATGACCATTTTACAGAGGTATTTGAGGTAGGGCAATAGTAAGAACTTTCACAGGTCACATGACTAGGAAAGAATGAATGAGGCTTGGCCACTACCTCTAACAGTGCTCATGTCTCATAGTGGAAAGTTAATTAGAGTGGTTTACATATATCATTTAGTGTTAAGGTGGCAAATGCCAGAGGGAAATATAACAACTGTAATGGGATGAATAATGTCCCATAATATTTTCATGTCTACCCAGAATCTCAGAATGTGACCTTACCTAGAAATAGGGTGTTTGCAGATATAATTAGTTATGATGAGACCATATTGCACTAGGTTAGGTCTTAAACCCAATGACTGATGTGTGGAATATACTAAAAAGCATATGTAGTTCACAGGGCCTGGTTTTCCAAAGCCTCACAGTTTCAAATATTGACCTTGCAAGGACAGGAAATTTTCCTCAGGCTATAAGTCTCTGTTGCAAGATAAGAATTGTGGCACAGCAGGTTGCTGGCTCAAAGATGGACTAGTTACTGATTGTAATGTAAAGATACTGAGAAATTGCTATACAAAGGAATGTTTGCTAAGATCAAGCTTGTGTTGCTAAGATCACTTAATTGTCTACTGGAATATCATCTGGCTTGTTTCACTGAAAGTTACCAGCCTATACTGTTAAACTATAACCCCACCTATGTTTCTTCCTGTAACTTCCTGGTCTGGAAAATAAATGCAGGAAGAGAACCCCAATTTGGCATTAATTTCCCAAGGAAGGGATCCCTCTTGCTTGAGGGTTCTGGTGGAAGACTAACCACTTCAGGGCTTCTCACTGCTCAGAAGAGATGGGCTTTGAGTAATCCTTTCATCTCCATCACCCAGGGAGATGTGGGGTGACAAATCTATGGGGGGTGAAGTGACACAAAGCAACACTGATGTCCTTATTAGAAGACACACAGAGACAAACAGGGGAAAAACCCATGTGACAACTACAACAGAGATTGCAGCCACAAGCCAAAGATCAGGGATTGCTGGGAGCCACCAGAAGCTAGGAAAAGCAGGGATGAATTCATCCCTACAGCCTTAGAGAAAGTGTGGCTCTGCAGACACTTAGTTCCATACTCCTAGTCTCCAGAACAGTGAAAGAAAAACTTTCTGTTGTTTCATGCCATTTGAGGAAATTTGTTATAGCAATTCTAGGAGGCTAAAACAATAGCTAACCAAAAATGTGAAATGGAAATGGTCAAATGAATGGAGGAAAGAAGAATTTTACCTTACTGTTTACAGTTTTCTGTGCATTTTTCTTTTTTTTTAGACTCTTATGTGTTACTCTTTGTGGTGGGCAGACTCTAAGGCAGCCCCTGTGATCCTCACCTCTCAGTACTCTCATATCATGTGTAATCTACTCTTCTTGAGTGTGAGCAGGGCCTGTGACTTGCTTCTGACCAGTGGAATAGCATGAAGGTGGCAGGATGTTTCTTCCATGATTACTTCATGTAAGATTGTCATTCTCATCTTGCTAGATTCTCTACCTTGTCTCCCTTGATGAAGCCAGTGTCATGATGGGATGTCCACATGGCAAAGAACTGAGGCCCGTCTCTGGCCAACAACTACCTAGAAACTGAGGGTGGCCTTTCATCCATAGTCAGCAGGAATCTGAAACCCTCAGCCCAATAGACTACAGGAAACTGGATCCTTTCAACCACCACAGTGCTTAGAAACACATACTTCACCAGTCCAGCCTCAGATAAGACTGAAGCCCCATTCAACGCCTTGATGGTAGCCTTGTGAGAACCTGAAGCAGAGGATTCAGCTAAGCTGTGCACAAACCCCTGGCCCACAGAAGCTGATGTAATAAAGGTATATTGTTTTAAGCCACTAAATTTATGATAATACTACATTCATTAATAGCTAGCCAATATTTTTCTATAATTAAAAATAGCAATAATAAGTATACTTTGAATTTTTTTCAATTAGCAATAGTTTTCTATGATTAAAAATAAATTTAAGTAGAAATTATCCTGACGATCAGTCAGTTTGTCAACAACTTTCTCATTAAACAAATAATAAAACCAAGGCACCAAAAGGTTAAGTAATATGGGTAGGTTCGCAAAGGTGATTAATAACTGAAACTTCACTGAAGCACATACCTCACTGACCCTCCATTTTCCATCCCATTGCTGCCTGCAGAATGACAACTGGAATTAAAAAAAAATAATAATAATAATAACAAAGAGCAAGATAATTGCTCAAATCAAGGGCAAAAATTCACAGTTTTCTCTCAGATTATATTCATGGCAAGCAATGTTCCCAACGTTTCCCCTGAGTTCCTGGGAGAGTAGATGTGTTAAATAGGCACTTATTAGACAATTTTTTTGACAGCTGCTGCATTTGCAATTACTGGAGTATAATTTTTTTCTTCTGAATAGCTCCAGATTTGTTTTTGTCTGAGCTGAGGTGGAAAATTGAGAAATAGCAAATTCAACAATAATTGACTTTATTAGGAATATGAATGTATTACACATGCCATATATTAAAAACTCATTGCTTTTATATTGGCCTCAAACACTGTACACTACTTTTATGGTTCCCTAGTCTCCAACGTTCCCCCTACTTTACTGTTCCCATCAGCTTTATGTTCCTCATTCCCTGTCACGCGGAGGAAATAAATGGTTAAAAATCTAAGTGCTCATCAGACACAAGCCAGAGTTCATAAATGAAAGTGGGCAGCCTTGGGTAATTTAAGATATTGCTGTGAGCTGGTATTGCCAAAAACGATGCACTTATTGAACCATAAACAAAAGCAATTAAGATGAGATGTTGATTACTGCAAAGAAAAGCTCCACAATAGTATACAGAAGCACAGGCCGCAGAGGGAGTCTCATTTGCATAAGCATCTCTGGAATTCTGGGATATCTAGAAGGCCTGCAGGAATCCCTCTTGCAAAAAAAGATCCTTATGCCTCATGGGAAAAATCCTGAGAAGGCCCCCAGGAAATTCTGCACAGGGAATTACAACCACCAGGCAAAAAGGAGAGACAAAGGCTATTGCTTTATGGTACAGTGAAAAAAGAAGTGAAGTTCCTTGGAGGTGGATAAAAGGCATAAGGACGAACCACAGTTGGAATGTTGAGTTCTAACCCAGGAAAGCATCAGCCCAACGTAATGTTGAAGAACTCATTGGAGAAGGCCTCAGCACAGAGAAAGCCGAGGAAACCTCCTAGAGGTATCCGTAATGGCTCGACCCTCCAGGCTTGGCCAAAAGGCAGCTGTGATTTGAAGAGCAAGGCAACAGAAGCTTGGACAAGAGTTGCCAAAGCACAAGGTGATGCCTGGCTGCAGAAGTGGCAAGAAGCACAGAAGAAAAATGTATCTGAGTTGCCTCAGGGGAAGAAAGAATGCAGAGATGGTAATAAATCTGGGGACAAAACTGGGCGACAGGTCTGGACAAATACCACAGCAACAGCCAGCCTCCCACCCCACCCAGCCATGGGCCTACGACCACCCCACAGCTGGAGCAGCTGGGCAATTAATGACCACAGTGGAAATCTCTGAACATGGGAGTGGTGTTATCATCTCTTTTTGGAGTGGAAAGGCAATGCTGACTATGGAGAATTGTGCCTAAACGTCCCCAAGAATGAGGCACATGGTAGGGGCTCAACAATTGTTTATGGTGGGGAAAAAGAAGAGAGAAAACAGAAATGAATGGAGGCACAGATGCAGTGAATGAACACATGCATCACTGAGACTGAAGTTAGGCGGGGACTGACATTTAGAGGCGCCTTGAGGAGGCAGAGAGAGTGGAAAGGGCACAACAGGGCAAAGCTCCCTGAGACACATCTTAAGCAATGAGCAGGAGCAAGACAGGCAGAAGAAGAAAAATGAGCGTCCAGCCAGACAGATGATGTAGGGTCAACTCAACCCTTCCCCGTCTGTCTGGAGAAACTCGACAGGCGCACGTTGCAGCATGCCGATCAGCCGCAGGGAGCATTGACTGGCATCTGCGAGCCCAGCACCGTCGAGCAGACTGACATTCAGGGAGACAGGTCCAAATGTCACCAGCCAAGGCCAGAGCACCTGGCAGCCTGACTGGGGCCACTCGGACAGGTGGGGTGACCTTCGGGCCGGTGAATCACCCTAAGCAGTAGTTTGAATTTCACTGTGAGTGGCCAGTTCACAGGGGACATATCTGTGTTGCTATAGATGAGGTTTAGAAAGAGGTGAAAATCCAGGAAAAGGAAATTGTGTAGAAACCCCCTACTTTGTGCCAGGGTCTCTGCTAAAAGCATAGCATCATCTTGCTGAATAGTCAGCAAAATGTAATTGGGGGTTATTAGCCCTATTTTACAAATAAAGAACCTCAGGCTCAGATAAATTGGATGGTCTTTTAAAATTCACACAGATGATAAGAGAACGGAACCAGGATCAAATCTTGATTTCTTTTTTTTTTCTTTTGAAACAATTGATTATACATATTTGTGGGGTACAGATTTGACTATCAATACCTATGTACTATACATGGTGATCAAATCAGGATGATCCGCATACTCATGCTTAAAAACATAATCAATCTTTGTGACCCTTAACCAATTTCTCACTATCCTCCCTCCCCCTTCCCCTTTCCCACCTCTAATAACAAATCTTGATTTCTTTAGCCCTGGAAGTCTTATTTTTTCTACTACTCTATACTTTTGACATTGACACCTAGAGATACAGAGATATACAAGGTGAGATAATCTCTAAGACAAAGAGACAGAGACAGAGGTGGAGTAATTTTAACTGTTTCTTGGACTATTGTTATTTCTACTCTGCAACTGAAAGAGCAACAATTCATGGGCAAATGGAAGACAAGATGGCATGCAGAGGTAGCAAGAAGAGAACGGAGAAGTGTCATCTGCAGTGTTGGGCTCATATTCTGCCCAGAATTCCATGATTGAGAGGCTGAAGTTATAAGATGAGGGCTGAAGGTCGGGGAGTCACTGTTTCTTGCAGAACTAGGTTCTGAGGGCAGACTCAAGGAAGGCAAAATGGGGTATGTACAGGGGCATGGAAAACTCCAGCACACCATGCCAATAAGGCAAGGGACTCAGTGGCTGAGGATTCATTCAACAAACATCACTGAGTGTCTGACATCTGCTGCCCTCATCCCCATAGACACAGAAGCCCATGGGAGGAAGTCCTGCCCACACAGCCACAGATTCAAGAAGGACAGACACACGGAAAGATATTGGCAAGGTCACTAGATGAAGCTCTCTTTAGGGGAATGTAGCTTCCAAGATTAAATTTGTAGGATTTTTTTTTTTATTTAATTCATTTATTCAATAAACATGTATTGAGTGGCTCCTTTGGGCCAGGTTATTGTAAGTTCCAGGATAGATCACTGAACAAAATGGATAATACAATTTCTGAGCTATAATAGGAAACTATATTCTGTCTACACCCAGTCTTACCATGCTTCTTCTTCACATATCTATCAAAATAGTCCTGTTGCCTGCCCTCTCAGAGAAGCGAGCAATGGGGGTCAAGGGTGAGGTTTTTATACACAGGAAGCCTTAGACTTCAATCCTGGATTTGTTGCATCCTAACTGACAGATCATCAAAAACTAACTAGTTACAAGTATGTTTCCTCACTTATAATACTGTGGGAAATAGTATTTTCCTTGAAGTAACATTAGAAGAATTCATTTGAGTATGCTAAATCATCTAGCCTGACACGTAAACACTGAAAACACAAGTATCTCTTCTTTAGTTCAGACTTCTCTCCACCGGAGCCTGAGTTACTAAATCAGATTGTAAACCATGCATCCCTGCTTCCATTTCCACCCCTGTCTCCACTGCAGCTCCTGCACACTGTGGACAGATGCACCATTTGGAAACACTACTTATGTTGTTCAATCATGGAACACAGAAAATTTCAAATCATTAACTGTGAAAGAGAGAGAGGAAGGAGGGGGAAGAATAGAGGCAGGGAGACCAAATTTAAGTATTTCTCTAGTAAGAGACAATGAGCCCTTCACCTTCAATTGTGATCTAGAGGGAAATGCTTTTGAGAGATTGTTAGGAAGTTTTATCCATAGTCTATGCCTACTGAGAGAATGGGAGGCATCAAGCATTGGCTGGTGTCTGATTTGAGCTACTGGGTGGAGAACACTACCAACAAAGGCTTAGTAGGAATGAGGCAGAGTTCCGAGCTGTGGATATATTCAATGTGGAATGTCGGATGGACATTCAGGAGGCGATAGCAACTAGGAGTTAAATGTAAGACTGTACTTTATAGGGGAAGTCTGGACAGGAGATCGAGACATGTGGGTCACTGAGACATAGGTAGAATTTGTCCCCATGAGAGTAGATGATATCATGGGGAGAGAGAGAGGAAGATTTAAGGAAGAAGACCAGGAGTACGACTGTTTAAAAGCAGACAAGGAAGTAAGGTCAATGAAGTGAATATACAAGAGGCACACAAAGCTGAAGTCTGGAAAACTCTGGAACTGAGCTGGTCCAGCAACTGTGATGGGGCGTTTACATCAGCACCAAGGATGGAGGAATCCTCTCCCCGACTCATACCAGCAGGCAGGATGGGCATGCCAGTAGCTCCCTGGGGCACACCTTCCTCCAAGGAGTGCAGAGAGAGAACCTGCGAATAACAAGAACAGCCATAAGCTTTGCCTGAAGAAATGCTGCATTGGAGAAGCCCCAGCCCCAGAAAAGAAGGGTATTAGGACAATGACTGAAATTGTACCTGAGACAGGGAGCTCTGAAGATGAAGTGCATCTATTTGGTTCCCTCAGACTCTCTGCACGATTCATCCTTCCCCTTCTCTGTGAGGTGAAAATTCTTCAGAAAGAAATCTTCTCTGGTTATAAATTCTCTCAGCTCCTTCTTAACCAGTCAAGCAAGATTGATGGGCCACGCTGGTTGACACGGAAGCAATTGGGAATATCATTATTCGCCTTGTATTTATCTGCATTTATGTTAATGGCTTTGTTCTTGATCAGAGCAGCCATGAAATTAGGGGAAATGTTTATTGCACTCAAAGTTTTCTTGTGATGAATTATGTGGGAGTCACAGAATAGCCAATGCATATATTGTGTAGAAAACATTTCCTCTATTTTTTTTTTCCAGCTTCTGATCTCAACAGCATAGGTCTCCTGCATACTTGGGACCAAACCGATTCAATTTTTCATATTCTGCTTTGTTGTCTGATTGATTTAATACTTCTTGTGGTCAGACTTCACAGACAAAAAGAACACACACACAATTTCTCTCTTTGGCATGCTTTTTCTATCTCATTCTTTCTTCAAAGGGCAAGTTCATAAAATTACAGAGCTGGGAGGACTTTTGTGTGCATTTTTTCCTAACTCCTCACTATACAGAAGCACTTGGGAGGAAAAAAGAGGGAAGGAAAGCCATAACTTTTGTGAGATCTTTTAGAGGTCAGGCTCTGCTTGGCTGTTTCACTTGTATTATCCTATTTAATCTTCATGAAACTCTATTGTCCCCATGTTGAAGTACATGGACTCATTGAAGAATGTACTCATTTGGAGAATGTAGAATGCTTGGAGAATATCAGCCACAGGTTGGTGAACAATTGCCTGTAGCCCAAATTGGGCCCAGCTTCTGGTTTTGTAAAGGAAGTTTTGTTGAAACACAACCACACTCATTTATTTACATATTTTTATTAACCACTTTCAAGCCACAGTGGCAAAGTTGAGTGGCTGCAACCAAGATCACATGGCCCACAAAGTCTAAAATATTTATGCTCTGGTCCTTTACAGAAAATGTCTGCTGACCTCTTGGGTTAGGGAAATTGCCATGGGCACAGATAGCATCTGACTGAATACTAAGACCTTGTTCTGTCTCACTCCAAATGTTCTGTTCTTTCCTCCATGTGACTGCAGCACCCATTGGAAAATTGATCTGGAGGAGAAAAAATAAATTAGAAGTAGAGTTGAGTCAGAGCTGTATGAGAAAGACAATTGGCCCATCGAAGAATGTCTTCCTATAAAATAGCTTCTTCGGTTGTTTCTGATATTTAAAATAAAGTTGGTGGCACGTGTCTCTGTAAATTCAGGTGAAATATTCACCCAGTTTTCCAGGAATGGTCAATAAAATCACATTTGTTAGGTTTATCAAACAGTGGGAATATATATTCGGTAATTAGATAAACGTCATCTATTTGTCATTTTTAAAATCAATAACACATTTAGAATGTATTTTCATGATAATCTCCTCTAATAAAAAGTGTCAGAAGAGGCAGTTTCATGCACTATAACTTTATAGACAATGAGATTAATCAAGGTGGATACATTTTCAAAAGTGGTTATGAGTTCTTAAGACTCCAAGGTCGAAAGACAGAAATCAACTATAAAATTTGGGTTTTAAACGGCACCGTAAGGGCCAATGTCAGTTATGATTTCCAGCCTTTTTTTCCTCCTATGCCCAGCACCATTTCAAATTAGAAAACTGGTCTTCTGTGAGTGCATTAATGAAGTTGTAATTCCTGTGAATTCTTCAGTCTGGAACAACTTCTATGTGTTACAGATGAAACCATCCACACCCACATGAGCTGAAAGATTGACTTCCAAGGACCCAGGACACCCACTACCTTTTATGCACTTACTTCTTGAATATTTTAAAGACTAAGACAGTATACACTTCAAAAATAACAGATTCTACTTTGCATGAAAATATAAAATGTTTCCATCTTAATGATGTAAAAGAATAGCTTGTTATCACCGTGCATCTGAAGAAAAAACAAATTACACATGCAAATGTTTTTTGGCTAATTAATTCAATTCTGAAGATAAAATTGGGACAGTACAGAATTTCAAACAGATTCCTAATAAGATCTGGAATCTAGCAATTTTTAACAAAGGTACCAGAACAATTATTTCCAGGAGATGAAGTTTCTTGCAGTATCTTATGTTGGTGTCAGATTCATTCCAGGTTTGCAAAGAGCCTTAATATACTGATTGGTTATTTGTCCCTTCACTCCTGTAATGTGAAAATCTCAGGGTAAAAATGTAGATTAAACAGGTAAAAATTCTAGTTACCTTGTACAAATTAAAATACCACCCAGGAGACTGGAATTCATCTATAATGGTGATATAAAGATGACATTATAAAACCTACTTCAGTTACACAATTAAACTGGTCTTTGCATCAGAAGGACCAACCTCATTTTAAATTAATGGAAATAACATGGATTTGGAGTCATACAGATCTGGATTTTAATAATGAATATGCAGCTATTTGCTATGTGAGAGAAGAAAACAGTTAAAATCCCTACTACATACTTGATTTTTTCATCTGTAAAGTGGGATTAAAAATATCCACACTCTATTTTGTTGTTGCTTTCTATGAGAATTAGAACCTAAATGTATTTGTGTTTGAGAAAAATATATACATCTTTATAACCCCAGCTGCCTTTTAATAAAAACAGAATCCTGTTGTTCTGTCATGAGACCAAGACCCTTTGAAAAATCATAAAAGTCTTGAGAAAGTCTTTGGACTTCCATGAGGCATGGATAAAGGAGGTGACTAAGTTCGTCTCATCCCAAATTCAGGAATCTAGAAAGACTCTAGATCACACAGTAAAGATACTGTCTAAGACTTGGTATATAGTAGATGTTCAATAAACATTTCTTTTTCTTCTAGAGGCAATTTATCTGTGCTGTAATATCCCAGGTTTCAAGAAGAAGTACCAAGAAGGTCCCTATCTTCTTACAGAAGCTCCAAATCCCTTCAGTTTAGTAGCAAAGAGAAAGAACTTTTACTTTGCCCCTGATGGCAAACTCTGGACACGTGTCTGGAAGTCTTGAGGGAAAAGAAGAGCATACAAAAGGGACGTAAAGTGTGGACACAAAGTCCATGACACCCATATCACTGGTCTGTCACAGAACTGCATGAGAGAGAAAACAAATTCCCCTTATTCACATATGCCAATAAAAGGGAGACTTTCTGGTACAGTGGCCCAAGATCAACACTTTGAATGTTCCTACCAGTGAGGAGAGAAAAGTATTGATGATCCCTAAGCTAGGAGGACCTTCCCATCTTGCACCAGATAGACTTGTCCAGACCACAAAAGTCTAAGATTCAGCCCAGAGTCGGGAGAGATAAAGACTACAGTTCTGTAAAAGAGTTGAAAGCAAGGCTAAGAGAGGACAGACCCAGGTAATAGCTCAGGTCAAGGAAGAATCAGTGGAGCCTGGACAGAGAGCTGGAAAAGGAACTGAGCCCAGAAAGAACCGGGCAGAGGCCCTATGCCAGACCAGAAGTTTGGAATCTTCAACATTCCCCATGTCTTAAAGGACTTGGACTAGGGAGGGTGGTTGAGAGGAAGACACCCAGAGCAGAGGAAGTAAAGAGAAGATGTGAGTCTGAAAAACTGAGAAGGGGCCACAGGCATGACCAGCCATGGTGGGAGCTTGGCATGGCGGTGAGGGTCCCTGGGGCTCATGAAACAGCTGTCACTCCAATATAATTTTCATCTCCAAGGACTGTCTTAGATCCTATACTAGTATCCAGGAGAGTCCCAAGGACAGGAAAATGTCTCCTTTCGTAGTCAAGGCAGTAGAGGCCACGTTGACCCTCCTGTTGATGTGAATGAACCACAAATCTCTCCAAGCCCTACTGAGTGAAACCAACATGAACACAGATTCTGCCTTTTCTTCTTTCTAAAATAGACCACCAACATCTCTTCCTTAAATGCTCCTGAAGTCCTCCCACTGACTGTTGATGAGTATCAGTCTTCTCATCCATCAAATGGGGAGAATAGTCCTAAGATGACAGCAAGGCTTAAGAGGTAAATTCAGTGGGAATTAGGGATGTCATCCTAGGCTCTCTGGAGAAGCAGCAGGAATTCTGGAGTTAAATGTCTCACTATTATTGCCCTTGTTTGACATCCTCTCAAATTCAACTCTGAAATGGCCCTTCTAGTGAACAAAGCCACCCACGGATGATCTAAGTCCCCTCTGGATTGGAACCCTTTGCCTCCACCTTTAGCTAGGGGAGGAGTACAGCTCATGCCACCTTGTGTGTATCAGCAACACACTGTCTAACTTGGGGGAGGACCCCAATGCCATCAGCAGTGTCAGGAGTTTAGAAAATCCCAGACACGTGGAAATTCAGTGTTCGCAGGTGATTGCTGTATGTCCCTATGAGGTATGATTATTGGAGAACTCTGAAGAAAATATTTGATTGCCCATTCTTTCCACTCTCCGCTTATCAAGATCGACGAGTCTTTATCGTAATGGCAATAAGAGCTAGCATTTATTGAGTGTTCACTACACGTTGAGCATCCCTAATCCGAAAATCCAAAATTTAAAATGCTCAAATCCAAACACTCAAACCTGGGATATGATGCTCAAAGGAAATATTCACTGGGGTATTCTGGATTTCAGATTTTTGGATTAGGGATTCTCAACCAACATGTTTTCTGGTAAATATTCCAAAATCTGAAAAAAAAAAAATCCAAAATCTGAAACACTTCTGGTCAAGCATTTCAGATAAGGGGTACTCAACCTGTACAAGGTACTTCAAAACTTTAGTGTAAAAATAGAATTAAAAGATAATATAAATCTTTCCATGAACTTTTTGAAGTACCCACATATATACCAAATATGGTTAAGTGTATTACATAAATTGTCCCATTACAACAACCCTAGGAGATGAGTACTACTGTTTATCTTCATTTCAATAAGACAACTGAGGCACAGAGAGGTAAAGTAACTTGCTCAAGGTCGCCCAACCACAAAGTGGTAAAGTATTTGAATTCAACCTGGTGGCTCCAGAACCCAAGGTTTAAGCCTTTGTCTCTACTGTATTCTGAGATAGGGGAGGTGAGTGATCTTGAAAGAGATTTTCAATAGGGGAGAGGAGGGTTGATTTCTGGGACTATTGGTGGCAGTGTTCTCCTTGATGCTGAAATTTAGACACCGTAATGCCAAAGGCATCATGAACTAGTAGAGTTGATGTTACGTGAGGCAGACCTGTTCTTATCTTCTCTGCATGATTCCAGCACCCTAGAGGAAGTTAGAGAGGACAAAAAAGCAGAAGGGAAGCCCACTGACCACATTATGAGCCCTTCTGGGGTACAGACAGGGCCTGGATTGCCCAACTTCAGGTTCCTTCCCATCTAACTTTCTAAGTGCATTGATTTCCAAATCCCAAAATCTCCACCCATGCAGGATGGTGGGGGAAAGGAAAAGCGTAATATCCTTGCTTGTTAATTCCTTTTTTCATCTTATCACAAGTTCCTTGGTAATTTTCCGATTTCAAAGGAAATATTTGGAAGGATATCTGAGGACTGTATGCATTCATGTTTTACACCAAATGCTTTCAACGTGAGAATCTGCCCAGTCGTATCTAATAAAAATATCCTTCCCGAGCTGGTACCAGGAGGTTTCATTAAAATAGCAGTCGATAAGCAGAGCTGATTTGGCACCAAGGAAAAAAATCACAGGCATTTCAGGTCTTTGGAATTTAAGAGCACAGCTGAATCAAGGCCCTTTTTAGTTGTTTTAGGACTATATTCTGAGTCTCGCCTCATCAGATACTGAGGACTGTACTGTAGGGGAGAAGAAATATCTTTTCTTCCTGTTTGAGATTCAAAGCCAAGGCCCCTATAACAAAAGACAGATTAACAAGAGAGAAGCATACAAATGTATTTAACGTAAGTTTTACATGACATGGAAGCCTTTGGAAATGAACACCCAAAGAAACAGGGAAAACTCTGTATTTTTATGCTACATTTAATGAGGGAGTAGACAGTCTTGGGGAAGTACGATTAGACAAAGAGGGTATGATCTAATGGTAGTAAACTGGGGGAACTTAGTAAGACCTGTGTGTTCTGATTCTTCTCTGTGTCCCTCTGTCTTCAGAGATAAGGAGGTTTCTTTCCTCTGCATGTAGGAGGGCACCTCTCAAACGAGGGTCTTATGACCTGCTTCAGGGGAGAAGGGTGAGGGGATGGTGAGAGTGATCTCTCTGCTTCTGCTGTTTTCTCAAATGCCAAGGTGCCATATTTTGGCCAAGTGATGTCCTAAACCCCTTCAGTACTACATCAAATCATATTGAACTCTCAACTAGAGAGAAGTATTGGAGATCTTTTCTCTATCATGCTGGAGTCAGAGAAACCTGAAATGGACCACTGCTGATGCTTTAGAACAAGGATCCCTCCTGCCTGTAAGTTAAATAAAGCCTCTGTGAGCTCTCTGAGGTTTTCTTCCCAGGGCTTCATTTCCCTGAACACATTGCTTCATCAACAAAAAAAAAACCAGAATGAGGGCCCAAACAAGTAGTTTCTAATATGTTCATTATTACGTTCTCAACTACTTACCACATATCACTATGAGCTAGGTCGTCTGTGACTTTCTGGGGACTCCAAATTAAATGGGGATCTCATCTGCAAAGAGCTAAACATCCAACAGGTAAGACGTGCACACAAAGCAAGATAGGAAGCCACCATTGCCACAAGGGAATTGAAAGGAGGAAGAAATTGTTCCCAGCTGGGAGAAGCATGGAATGCTTCCTGGAGGAAGTGGCATCTGAACCGAGATTTGATTTTGGGTGAGATCTGGGCATCAAGGAAGGGAGAGGGGCATGCTTGGAGGAGTAATTAGCATAAGAGGATGCAAGACCAGGGCTGAGTGCAGACAAGGGACATACAGAGAATACTTAGAAATTCAGGCTGCCCAGAGGTAGAGGTGTGTGGAGGGTATGAGTGGCAAAAATAGTCAAACCGCAGTGATGGGCTTCTTCTTTCTGGATGTGAGTTCTCTCATTAACGCAGTGCAATGCTGAGGTCCTTTCCAGCACTGTTTCTAATTCTACCTCCATCACTTGATACTGCAGAAACCTTGGGAGTTCTGTAAAGGTGAGAGGTACTGAGAGGCATGAGCTGAAATCCTGGGAAGCAAAAGCATTCTTAAAGCCCCTCTGATCTTTGTCACTCTCATCTCATTCTGATGCCTTTGCATGTGTTTTCCCTGCCCAACACATCTTTCTCCTTTCTCTACCCTCTGTGGTTCTAGATACTCAGCTCAATTGCCATCTCTTCTGTGAATGAAGGCTGCCCTCTTCCTGGCCACCTGGCAGTACTGAATTCCAGGTCCCCCTCTGCTTTCCCAACACCCTCTGCCCATCCATGCAGCCCTGGTCACATTCTGCTGAGTTTATCTGGGTAAGTAGCAATAGCTGTGGCAAGGACAGACAGTGTCCTGAGCACTCAGAACATGCTGGGTTTTCCCTGCAGTTTCCTGTCCTTTCCTCAGATGCACTGGAACTCATGATGAACAGGGACGTTATCCTGTAGTAAAGAGCCTGAGCCAGGAGCCAGACTGCCTGGGTTTGCATCCTGGTTCTGCCACTTATTTATTTAGCTGTGTGACTTTGGTTAACTCACCAACCTCTCAGTGCTTTGCTATTTCTCACTGGATTATGTGGATAACAATAACCACCTTATGAGTACTATTAAAATTGTCATGAATTAGACCGAAAACAGAAGCCCCAGAAGTTATGGTAAAGGTTTGATGAGTTGATACGTAACGTACTTAGTAGGTGGTCTGAGCAGGAATGTTTATTTTGAAACTCAGAATTCTCTATGCCTAGCAACTGTGTTGTGTTTAACACATGAGCAAATTTTCCAAGGTCCCTCCCAGCTCCAGTATTTCCCCACCCCAGCTGCCACTCAGTGGCCTCAGAGTCCCTTGGAAAGACCCTGTTATCTCATTATTTCAGGGCGCCTCCCACCCAGGGCAAAGCCTCCAAGCCTGAGCAGGACACCCGGTACACAGATGTTTCAGGTTATGCCCAGGACTTATAGCTGTGGAAATACCATCCTTCAAAACATTCCATTTTTTTGTTTCCAGTACATGAATTAGGTCTTTTAAAAAAGTAGAAGAAAAAAGAAAAAAAAAAAAAAAGGTAACTGATCTGTTTTGTGCCAGAGCTGTCTTGTCCCTCCAAACGCTTAATCGACCGGCTCTCATTGTCTGGGATCAAAGCACTTTCCCCACACTGTAGCTTTGTTCTACTTGGAGCAGATGAACAGGCTGAAAGGAAAGCTCCTCCAGGCTTCCTGCCCCTCCCTTCTCCTAAACTTTGAGAGAACAAAGAGATTTACAAGGCATGGATCCTGACTACAAGGTGCTAATGATTGGAATCACATGCACCCCAGGTCTGGACAAGTGTTCCTAAGTCAGAAGTCTCCCTGGAGGGGAAGGCATTGCAGCCAAAAAAAAAAAAAGGCAGCCGGAACCAGGAGCCAGGTTCCCAAAGCAGAACCTGGAACCAGGAGCACTCAGGATTAGCCTCCTGGAATGCAGAACACTCCCAGGCAAAAGTGTGTCTCATCCAGGAAGGATGACCTCCCCCACAGCTGCTCATCAGGCTCTCAGCCCTCCTGGAATCAGGCAGGCTCCACCCATCCATTCCCATCTCTTGCCCAGCGCCTAGAAGAAGCATTTAATCTCAACCTGTGCTGAGAATGACAAAAGGGTTTTGCTAAGGAAGGTAGAGCACGAACTCTAGAAGGAAACCTGTTTAGCGTGAATCAGAATCACCTCGAGGGCATGTTAAAATATAGATAGCTGAGCCCCAGGCTCTGAGTTTCTGATTCAGTAGGTCTGCATGGAGCTCCAGAATTTGCACTTATAATAAGTTCTCAGATTCTGCTGGTTTACGGGCCATCCTTTGAGAACCTCTGTTCTGCATAATACGCTTTCTAGATTGATACACAGTAAATCATACAGAGACTGTTATGGTGTCTAACTTTAGCTTCCGGTTGCCTCTCCCCAAGGATCTGGAGATCGCATAAGCAATGAGCAGAGTGTAGTCACTGCCCAAGTTAGGCCACTCGTTTGCATCCCAGCATGGTTTGGTCAGGGCGGACACATGCATATCTACTCTAAAGCTGTCAATATAACCACAGAGATGCCCTGAACGATGCTGTGAAAAGCAGACCAACCTGCCTCAGGGCAGAGCAGCTGAGAGGGGAGATTGCTAAGGCAGACTCTCTGGTCCTGCAAACCCACTTACTAGCTAGGTGATTGTGGACAAGTTCCATAAACACTGTTAGCTTCTGTCTCCTCCCTTAAAAAATGAGGAATAAAACAAACTGCCCCTTACAGCATTGTTAAAATGACTAAATGATATAACCCACATATAACTTCACATGGGGTTCTATGAACAATGTTAGTTTAAAAAGCCAACCTCACCTGCCTAAATTGTCTGCCTTTCTGTGGGCTCAGCATTTGCCCACAACCTGTAGCAGTGGGTGAAATGATTTCAACTTGAGAGAGCAAAATAAATGCTTTCTCACCCAAAGTCCCAACAGCTGATAAATGCCTCATTGAGCAGAAACATAGGCACCAAGGTTTCACCTATGCACCCCCTTACCACCACCACCCTTGGCAGCAAGGTCACGTGTCATTCCTGTTTCACTTGGCTATGCCCAGGATTCTAACATTTACATTTACATTCCAGCCTGCACTGCCAGGGACATTCCTAGTTCACGGAGAAGACCCTTGCTGGGAAAAGGGTCTTGTTACTTTTGTAGATAAAAACTGAAGCTAATGGGATTTCGGAGGGATTCTTGAAAGAGGGAATGCCAGCTCAAGTGGACAGAACAAATAGATTCCCCAACATCTTGTCTCAGTCTGTTTTACGTTTCTATAAAAGAATACCTGAGACTGAGTGATTTATAAAGAAAAGAGATTTGTTCGGCTTATGATTCTGGAGGTTGGTTAGTCCAAGGCATGGCACCAGCTTCTGCTTGGTATCTGGTGAGGGCCTTTCTGCTGCATCATCCCATGTTTGAAGGAGGAAGGGCCATTGAGCAATTGAGAGAGCATAAGGGGGAGAAGGAGGGAAGAGGGGTAGGAGACAGGGGGACAGGGAAAAGGAGAGGGGAAATGGGCCCACTCCCTAGATGATGGTATTAATCCACTCATGAGGAAAGAGCCCTTATGACCTAACCACTTCTTAAAGTTCCCACCTCTCATCACTGCTGCATTGCAGATTAAGTTTCCAACACATAAACTTTGGGAGACACATTCAAACCATAGCACATTTTCTATTTGAAACAGAAAAAAAAATAATGAGTAAAAAAAAATTGTGGCAATTTTTCTTCATCTCATGAACATTGATAGTAGATGCATCAGGACTGACTCCTCCAGGACTTGCTCTGGGAGGCATTGAAAGGGAAGAACTTCTGCTCAAATTTAGCTTCAAGCACTTTCTGTCCTTGGGCTAATTATCTGAAGTTCTCTGTGGGCAAGTTAAGACCTCCTGTGTGGTCTCAAAATAATCAAATCAATGACCAGATACCTCCAATGTCACATAGCCAAAGCATCTGTGAGGGGCAAGACAGCTCCCACAGGCTGCCAGCTGGGCTCTCAATCACTCCATGATCTGGGCAAGGTACAAAAGGCAGACTGTGGTCCCTGACTGCTCAGAATCGAAGGAGCAGCTGCCATTTCAAGACAGACACTGGGGAGGTCAATAGATGCTCTGGATCCCGTGAGCAAAAACTGTTCCAAAAACTGGTGCTAAGGGTGGTGGAACATGACAGTTAGCATTAATGGCTCTCAAATCACTTTTTCCAAGTGTTAGTAAAATAAATGGTATTTCAAAGAAAGTATGTCGTCAAGTCAAGGTGTCTACAGCCAACCTAGATGGTTCTTCCGTAGGTGAATCCACCCAAGTCCTGTTTCAGGCACTCAACTTTGGGGTTTGGGACAAGGTAGTATTGTCAGCAGCTGGAAAAGGAAGCTCATCTTTTAGGCCAGACTCTCACATTTCAGATTCACAGAGTCTGATTAACAATCAAAGTACCAATCTATTCATTTCTCTCCAGAAACACATTGTCACATAAGCCAGTGCTATACTCTGTATGCCTGTCTCTTCTGTCCCTAACTCACACATGGTAGGTTAAAAGTGTCCTGAGGAGTCTCAGATCAGAGGTGGGGTCATGCTAAGGATCTACAGTAGGTGAAGGTCAATCCAGAGGCACAAGTACACACGTGGGTCCAAGCTTCCCACCCTCCAGTAGAAGCTGCTTGGCTGGTGTGGTAGGCTGAATAATGACCCTCAGAGATATCCACGTCCTTATCCATAGAACCTTAAATGGAAAAGTGGGGGTTGCAGATGTGGTTAAATTAAGAATCCTGAGGTGGGGAGATTATTTTGCATCATCAAGGTGGGCTCCAAATGTAATCATGGGTGTCTTTATAAGAGAAAGGCAGGGTCAGAACCCCAGGGCCCACTTTGAGCCTGAGACTTGTCAGCTGGAGGTGACATCTTCTGAGGAAGAATGAGGCAGTCTGCTATTGACATTTGGGAGCAGTTTCACATCTTAAATCCCTTGGAGAGAGAAGCTCAAAACATGCCTCCCCATGTCTTATTCTCATTTTCTACATTCATCCATTTTGTAACCGTTTCTTAAGCACCTGCTACTTTATACTGAGCACCAGGGCTGGAACAAAAAAGGAAGGCAGGTAGCTCTAGTCTATGCCTTCTCACATTTTAGAGTCCAACGTAAAAGTCATATGCAATGTTGGGCACAGGACATTCCAGACATGAGGAGCTGGTGCTGGGGCTGAGAGAGGAAGTAGTTGCCTGGAGGACTTGAACAAAAATTCAGAAAGACATTGTTGTTTAGTGGAATTGCTAAGACTTGCGAACCAGACAGGGAAGACAGCCCTATCAAGTAGAGGGATCACCTTATTCTATATGCAAAGATTTGAAGGTATTAATGAAAAAAACATGTCAGTGTGGCTAGAAGGTTGGGTATGTGGATAGGAGAATGGGTGGGGGGTTGGCTTTACAGTCGTAAAGGCAAGAGATGGAACTGCCCTTTCAGACCACAGCCTGATCAGGATTGAGATTACACACCAGGCTAGTACAGCAAAACCTCCAATGGACTGAGCCTTCAACCCTTTTTCCCTCTCTTGCTGCAAACTCTTGAACCTGAACTCTAAAACGCGTCACCGCAATGCTCCCGTGTTAATGAGCAAACGTCAAGGCATCTCATTCATATGCAAACTCTCTGACACAGACGCTATATGAAATGAATTCAGATGGAATATGCCAGCACGCTTTTTTTTAAATCCTTCCAGAGAGTTATGATGTTGCTACATAAGTTAATGAGAGGAATGGGAGAGCAAACGCTGCTCCCGAAGCCTGTCAACAGTATAACTATTTAGATGGGTATTAAAGCCAGACACTGTCATATAATTTGAGGGTATGGTTGAAGACATCTTAAGAATATTTTGTTTCTGACAATTGAATCATAATTTTAATAGACATCTCCAAAAAGAGAAGCGGTGGTAGCAGCCATGTAACGTTTATTTAGGAGCTGGTAACGATCTTTGATTCAAAGTGTGGGCTGAAATGACAGAACCCAGCTCTTAGAATGTCAGACCTGCCAAAGGGTTTGAATTTTATTATAACATTAAGTGCCCAAGAAATATCAACTCCATGCCTGGTGCTATGCAAAGTGCTTTACGTACATTCTCTATTTAAATCCTCACAGCAGCTTCATGAGGGAGTAACTTTTATTACTCCCATTTTATGAATGGGTAAACAGAGGCACAGAGAGGGCAAGTAACTTGTCCAAGGTCACACAGCTAATGAGTGAGGGATTCAAGATTCCAACCTTATAGTCTGGTTTGACTTTCACCCACTGCCCTATACTCCCCATGGGCAATGGATACTACTGCTTTAGTCTTAAAGTTGAGGACATAGTGACCAGCTGGGAGGACCATGACCTGGCAAAGCCCTCTATAGACACTTCAGAGTAAAAATATTTTCCCTTAACTCCCAGTCAAAGTGAGCTTTTCATCAGTTCTTTCAAAGAAGTAGTGTGGTTTTGTAAAAGAGGTAGTCTTATGAGAAGCTAAAAGCTAGATTAGAATCTCAGTTTTGGCATTTGTTAGATCTGTTGCCTTGGATGAATATCTAAAATTTCTCTGCCACAGTTTAACCATGTGTATGATAGGGAGACTCTTACCTACATTACAGAGTTGTCACTGGGAGCACTTGAGGTCCTGAATTAAAGTGCATGCGAAAGAACTTGACCTCTCCTGCCATTGCCCTGAAGTTATACCCAATGGCCCCCCTGAGCTTCTGGGGTGGTGAGCTTTAGGGGAAAAGCTGCACAACCATCACAGAAAGCTGACACCACTGGATTGCAAAAGAAACAATGCAAATGCCCATTCATAGTAGAGTGGACATGTGAGTTGTGGCATATTCACCTGATAGAATACTATACAGCAATGAGAATAAACAATCCACGACTACACACAACAACATTAATAGTTCCACAAACATAATGTCAGGTGAAAGAAACCAGACAGGAAAGAGCACATGTTGTATGATTCCATTTAAATAAATCACAAAAGCAGGCAAAACTAGCCTATAGAGCTTACCCTGGGGGCGGAGGAGGTAGTGTCTGGAAGTGACAATGGGGAGGGGGCAACTGAGATGCTGCCAATGACCTGTTTGTTAATCTGGATGATAATGACATAGATTTGTTAATTTTGCAAAAATACAAAGAGCTATAGACTGACAAAGTGCACATTTTTCTATATATTTCAATAGAAAAATGGACACCAAGAGTTTAAAACTCCTCTCCCAAAGAACAATGCCTTTGATCCCACAAAGCCAAGCAAAGTTCAAGGCAAATCCCACCAGGGGAGATGAAGCCCACCCAGTCTGACTCACTGAGAAGGACAAGAGACTTGTCCATGCCCCTCCCGAGAGAGAGTTTTGATGACAGAAAGGCAGGGATCTGGGTTTTGGGGAGGTGGGAGTGCAGGTGGAGAGAGCCCTGGGAGAAGAATCAAAAGACAAGCTGGAGACCTGAGGCTACCACTTCAGAAGCATCTGTCCTTGCTGGGGGAGCTCTGTGCGTGCATCTACCATATGCCAATCACTGACAGGCACAGTCTAGGCGCTGTTCTACTTTGTCTTCGTGACAGCCTTCTAAGATAGATTTTATCACCCTTGGAGGCAAGCACCCCTGGAGGCAACCAAATAAGCTACCAGCTTAAATGCAGCCAGTAAGCAGAAGATCTGAAATTTGAACCCATTTTTCCAATTGAGACAATTATCCATTGACCAAGGTGCTGTTTGTCCTCTCCATGAAAAGATAATTTTATCTACTTCTGAATCCTGGGCAAGAAGAGTTGGTCAATTACAAAGGTGTGTGGATGAAAGTGAACCAAAGTGCTTTCACCTCGGCCTGATTGATTTTTAATTATTCGACCTCTTGTTACATCTTAATGATGTAGAAAAACCAAGAGAGAGTTCCAAATGACAATATCCACACACAACATACTCCGAGAGCAGTGTTTCTGAAGGCCCGGCCCTTGGTATTCAGTGAATTAATGCATGCAAGAGCTGATGAGCACTTGGCTATGACTCCGTAGTTGTCTCATTGTGTCTCATCCTCACGATAAACTGGGAAACAGTTTTTATCCCCATTATACAGATGAAAAAGTGAGGACCAGAAAGGCTGAAATGACTGGCTCCAGGATGCTAGAAAGGAGTGGCAGCACCGGAAACAGCCAGGCCTATTCATGCACACTAGGAAAACTTCTGCCAGAATGTCAACACCAAACCTGCTGTTTAGACAGCAAATCCTCAAAACCATGTTAAAGAGAAGCCTCTCTTTACTTAATGAAGCCAATGATCCTTTAAAAATAGTGCAGCTATTTATTGTATTTCTGGAGCAGAGCAGCTGAGCAGAATATTTTAATACCATGTTCTGGGAAAGATGCAGATTTTAACCAGTGATGCAATTGGCAAGACTTAAAAAGAGACTTGCCTGTGATTTTTGGATAAATTCCCTTTCTGCTTTCTTCTTTGAGGTTTCTCACTGGTATATCCTCCCTGCCTGAGACCAAGGACAGGATAACAAAAAGTCTGCTTTTTGCTTCTGAGTCTGCATATCATGGTTAAAAGGATTTACCAATTGCCCAGCTCCACGCCAGTCTCAGTCGTCCTCAGCCACTCATTCAATGAATCCTGACACTAAGGGGGAGTGTCTCTGCAGGCTGCTTCCTCCTCTAAAGTCCTACAACAGTACTACACAGTTAGCACTATCAAGCACCACGGAGAGAGAGAAGAAAAGATAGGTATGACCCCTCTTATTCCTTGGTCTTATGGGGGAGATTACATCACAGAGCAGAAATAACAAGAGAACAAATATCAGCCAAAGGGAATCTGTAGGACCCAGTGGAGACCATCTGAAATGGCCCCTTCTTTTCATATGACCCTCCCCAGTGTGAGTAATTCCTCCTGGAAACACATCAGTCCCCAGAAGGTAATGAGCCCGGGATTTGAATACCATGTAGAGAACAACTTTATTTTTTACGAGGAAGGGTCTTCAAAAAAGCTCATGGAAAGATTTGTATTGTCTTTTTATTCTATTTTTCCATGAGCTTTTTGAAGTACCCTCATAAATTCCATTCTCATTACACTGCTGATTAATTTCTCCCATTTTTTGTTATCTCTTTATGATCTTTGGGGAATAAAAAAAGTCGTCACTGATGTTTTACCATAGACATGCATCCTGCCTTCATCAGTGCTGAAGATGGTCACCACCACCAGAGATGACTCTCATGATGACATTGTTCTCTCTCCTGTCCCTTAGGCTTTCTTTGGGGCCCACAGAGCTTCCCCAAAGCTGTGTTATCAATGTTTGTATCAGCCCGCATGTTCAGGCACAAGAGCTGAGGTAGTTGAAAATATCAGCCTCGCTTCTCCAAAGAATCCAGTCCCTGCCTGTCTCCCAGTGAGCAGAAACTGCACGGCTCAGGACTCCTCCTTTGTTAATTAGGATCAAATCTCAATCTCTGATAACCCAAAGAAAGGAAAAGGCAGCCAGTCATGCTAAGAGGCTGTAAAAGAACTTCCTCTAATCCTCCCAAAGCACTCAAGAGAAGGCTGTCTGCCAAGTCAGGGTCATTTAATGTATTCTGCTTTGGAAAAGATATTAAAAATGATTAAGTTCATTAAAAAAGAAAGAAAAGAAACCTCAACTACAGCAATGACCTCTGCTCAGCAGCTGTGTTAACACAAGTACCTTTTCTCGGGATCTGAAATGTGTTACAAATTTCAACCAAACTATGTAGAAAGCAAGGCACACCCACACCAAGGAGTGGGTCTTTCTGCCCAGTAAACCTGCAGACATTAGAAGAAAACAACACTCTAAGTTCAGTGCTAAAAATGAATCCAAGGGAGGTAAGATAGTGTCTGCCTCAGATATCTTAGTCTGGACAGAGAGATGATGTAGATACAGAAAATAAAACTACCTGGTGGGCATGCGGTAAACAGTAAGAGAATCCCTCGAGAGAAGACTTATGCACTGAACCTTAAATGAGGAGGCAAATTTAGAAGAGCCGAGAGGATGAGGGATGTTCCAGGCAGAGGAGACTATTTTGAGCCAATGCAGGAAATTTACAATATGGGAAATGCAAGTTTAGCTTGGTAGGAGGATGGGTAAGACAGACTGAGTCTTTAGGAGCTTAGACACAAACCAGCGAGCTGTGAGGTTGTTCTAAACATCAGTGTAAGTGTATTTTTACATGAAAGAGGATGAGAAAGATCACCTCTTCACTGGCCCCTTTTCTACTCTTATCCCCAGAGCTTAGAATTGCCAAATTTCTATCACATTCCTTCCTTTTACTACTTTTTTTTTCTCTGAATTACTGCAAGGAGTTTCCGTCTGGGGACAGCACCCATCAACAGAGCATTTGGAAACAAATGTGGAGCATTTGGAGTCATAGCTATGGTTGAGGACACAAGTGGCCTTTATGAGTGGAGGGCAAGGACACAAAGTGCCCTCCATTGCCCAATGAAGAGTTGTCCTGCCTAAACTGGCAATAGCTCCCCTTTGAGTTGCACCTGCTGTGAGGGTGATGACAGTAGTAAAGCAACAATTATGAAATCTCAGGTCTAATCAGTGGTATGACTGAGAGCTAAATTCAGGTGTGTCTGAGTCAAAACCTTTCTTTTCATACCATGGTGACAGCCTCTGTAGATATCCATGAAATTCACAGCTGCCTATCTTTCATGGCTAGAGGGACCACAATCCCCAACTTATTTCATCTTCTTCCTGCAACTTTAACATGAGAGTGATTACCTTAATAGGTGAACCATCAACATAAGAGGCCTTTCTAAAAATGGAAAATAGAAGCAAAGGGAGCAACCTCGTGCCCTCTCCCAATAGTTCCCAAACTCCTAAAGCCACAGTAACCCTGTATTCCAAAGAATGAGTCATGGTTTGCTGCTGTAGCCCAACAAAGAATGACTGTACCCCTTACAAGTATGGGGGCCCACATCAACTATAGAAAATCTTAAAAACATGATATTGGTGTAATTGACCATTGTTGCTCCTACAACCTGAAATGGGTTCCAATTCAAGGTTTGTTGAACCTGCCAAAGGGAAGGGGAAGAAGAAATTTCTAATGTTGTGTGCTACGCACCAATGTAATGAGCTGTGAAAGAGTTGCAAGGAAGCAGCAAAGACTGGCATGAGGATTATAGTCCTGAATGACCCATTCAGGTTGGAGTAGGACCCTGGCAGTGTGGCTTCACTTTGTGGAGGAAAAACTAGTTAGGTTTAAGCACTCCCTCAGAGCCCTAACCAAACAAATTGGAACTCTGAGCAAGATCTTCATTCCTCCACTCAACATGTACTACTGAGCATCTACTATGTACCAGATGCCAGGATTTTTCTACATGCTATTGATATAGCGAACTAGACAAGATGCCTTACATTTTCAGCAGGAACCCAAATATTAAGATAAAGCTAGAACTGAGGCTGTTTTGGATACTCCCAAAGATCATGGTGAAGGCAAGGAAAGGCTGGCACTGAGGATGCCAAGTAAAGAGCACTAAGAATCATTCCACAGCCATCTGGCCAGGATTGGCCTCATGCTCATGGCTAGAGAATGCAGGTGGGAGTAGGGAAGTCCTGGGATGAATTTGTCACTGGAGGTGGGAGACACCATGTTTTGCAGCTGAGCAGGGCTGAGGTAGACACAAGTTAAGAGTCTGAGCTCAGACTGGACTTTTTTGCCTTATGCCAACTTTGGCCTCCTTTCTGCTTGTTCCCAGTTTCATCATGCTCCTCTCCCTTGGCTTTGTTTCTCTATTTTAGGTTTTGAGGCTTCACCATGTGCTGTGAACTTGGTTTGTCCAGTTAAAATCCCTGAGTCTCATTTGGCCACTACTAATGACTTACTAGTACCACCACCACCACTGACGCTGAGATGACTACCATTCACTGAGCATCTAATATGTGACAGGTAGGGGCTGTGCACAACTTATCTAATTGAACCATCATCACTGCTCTGTGAAATAAGAATTATTCCTGTGGTAAAGATTGGAAATCAAGACTCAGAGAAATGAAGTGCCTGAAAGACTCACTTCTAGACCTATAGGCAAGTAGGATCACCCCTGTCAGCATCAGACCTTGGAGCTCTATAGCACCTGTCAACCTAGATCATCCTCCAACTCCAACCAAAAACTGGGATTTTCAACATCCACATCCACATTTGTACACTTTTTTGATGACTCTGAATGCCCTTGGAAGTCAAAACAGGCAGAGCCACCATATGGTGAAATATTCCTATCTACATTGGCAATATGTGCTCATTCATAACCTTCGCTATGAAAAATATCCTTGAGGCTTTTACAATTATAATATAATTATAATATAACACCTTACAGAAGATTTCTAGAAGTGCAACACATTCCCAGCACCTCAGACCCTTAGAAGAACATGGAGAATTCCTGTCATCAACTACCATTTGTACCAGGCATTAGATGTGACACAGTGCACCAACGCCTGGGATTTCCTTCTTGAGTTGACCCTATAATGAACCTCTTCATTTGTACCTTTATTTTTCCTTTTTACAAAATGGGGAAATTAAGGTTGAGTGTCAGAAACTCCATGCCCTTCAGCTCAGTCTTTCCAGAAACCATTTACAGATGAGGAAATGGAGATGGAATGAGGAAGAGTTCCTTGAGCGATGTCACGTGGCTAATAAGTAAGGAAGCTGGGATTTGAGTCCAGGTCTCTGATGCACATCATTGCTCTCTCTCATCTCTTGACCTATTGACTCCTGCTCATGAATTGGGTGGAGGATAGGGGACACGAGCATCACTAGGTTGTTCTCCAAAATGCCCACGTCTCAGCCCTCCACAGTTCTCCCTTCCTGGAAGGCTGCAGTGATCCTCTTGATATCACATGAAGAAAATGTGTATTTTAACAAGTTTCAAAGATGAGTCTGATAAGACTCCTCACATTTGCAGTTGGAAACTGTGCACTAGACCATACAGCCCCCTAGGAGCAGAGATTCGTGTCTGAAATCCACAGATGCACAGCTCGCAGATCCATGAACCCCTGAGAAACATCAAGTACTGTGCACGTGCCATGTGCATTATTCTAGGAGAGTCCATAGTTTATGTTAGACTCTCAAACTAGGTCCTCACTCAAGACAAGCTTAAAAACTACTCTTTTGGAGAAAATGTGTTCTTTCTAAAGCAGGAATATTATTTGTATCCTTTTCAGCCTCGACAGGCCCTGGACACACGCAATTTTAAGTCATTATTCAGGCCACTCACTTGGCTTGCATTTAAGGGAACAATGTTTGCCCAATTTAATGTAATATTGCTATTGGCAAATAGATCACTCTTAGCATTATCGAGCCCACCAATTTTCATATCCAACAAAGTAAAAATGTCCATCAGATTTTGTCTTTTCTTTCCCTCAACTGGTTTTAATAGATTTCTGTCTAGGATCAAAAGGTTGACTGAATACTGGCTGTGCATAAAGTTTTGTGGGTTAATTAAGATGATCATTAGCTGCTTGAGCTCACTCTGAGCTTCATGATTTGTAGGTAGAGAGTTTGCTTCTATCAGACACAGTGGCTCCACTGGGACCAACCTGTGTGTGTAGAATGTTTAAGCAGACACAAAACCCTCACAGGAAGCCTGGCTGGTTTCTGAGCGCCAGTTTTTGGTGCTCGCAATCCTGATAGAGTGTGTTTCTCTTGGTTTGGCCCCATTACACCATTGTGGTAGGAATTTTTACTTAAACATTTGTGAGTAATCCTATCACTCTTCTCATTGCTTTCTTATATTCTCCTCTGCTATGTTTCTGTCTTTTTCACCAGTGGTGAGAGCCATATATCTACTATATCTCTGTCCTTCTGTACAGCGTACATCATTATGTTTATTGATCCAAACACCTATTGAGCACCTAATGTACGCCAGGCAGACTGCTAGGCACTGAAGAGTAAAAGTGAGGTGGGACATACATGTGGTCTGTATCCTCATGGAGACCCTCACAGCCTAGTGGAAGACAGACATGGATCAGCACAGTGTGGTAAGACCTTAGGTGGAGGTAGGTTTCCTATAGGAGACAACATTGCCTCTTAATGGGCTAGTAGAAATTAGATGGATGAATAGGGAATGGGCAGAGAAGAAGCTATTCCCAGGCAGAGGGAATGGCATGTGCTGGGGCATAGAGGCAGGCAACGAGAGGGTGTGCCATGGGCCACACCTGTTCCACAGCAGCTGGAATAAAAATTGTTTGTAGATCATACAGGCATCACCACTCCTCTTTTAGAAATGTGAACAGTCGGGCCAGCCCGGTGGCGCACTGGATAGTGCGCCGCTTGGGAAGTGCGGCGGCGCTCCCGCCTGAGGGTTCGGATCCCACATACAGACCGGTTCCCGCTCACTGGCTGAGCGAGGCGCGGGAGCAACACCGAGGGCTGCGATCCCGTTGCCGGTCCTGGTCCGGTACGGGGGCGACACTGAGGGTTGCGATCCGTTGCCGGACACGGAAAGAAACAAAAAAAAAAAAAAAAAAGAAAGAAATGTGAACAGTCTCAGTGAGGTTAATTGGTTGGCCCAGAAGTAAAGCTGATGTTATAGGCTGAAAGTTTATGTCCCCCCAAAATGTACATGTTGAAGCCCTAACCCCCAATGTGATAGTATTTGAAGGGGGAGCCTGGGAGAGGTAATTATGTTTAGGTAAAGTCATGAGGGTCCCACCTCACAATGGGATTAGTGCCCTTATAAGAAGAGGAAGACAAAGAGATCATGAGCATGCACCAAGGAAAGGCCCTGTGAGCACACAGCAAGGCAGCTGTGTTCAAGCCAGAAGGTAGACCTTCACCAAAAGCAGGATCTGCCAGCACCATGATCTTGGACTTTCCAGCTTCTGGTACTGTGATAAATAAATGTCTGCTGTTTAGGGCACCCAGTCTATGGTATTTTATTACAGCAGCCTGAGCTGGCTAAAACTGTTTCCATTTCAGGAATCCCTGAGAAGTATGCCTGCAATCCCAAAGCAGAGGCGTCAGTGAACTGTGGTGCCTGGAGCTGAGCCATTTTGGGGTGTCCAAGGCAGGAGGGAGAAAAAGAGGAAGAGGAAGCAGCCTTACATCTATCAATGTTTATATGCCAGTTACTCTCCCTATGTTTTCTTATTTCAGATATGAAGGCACCAAGGCTCAAGAGATTAAGAATCTTGCCCAAGATTGCACAATAATTTATTGGCAGCCTCTGCAATCCCTGTTCTTTGATGATTTTATGGGCTCTAACTCTTTGCTGGCCAAGTCAAAATACCACCCCTCTGGTTTATTGGGATTCCAGAAATAGCACCATTAGTTTGGTTTGTTTGCTTTATAAAAAGCACTTAGATGCAAATACATTCTCTGAGAAATGACCATATTCACCAAGTGCCTTTTATGTGTCAGATGCTATGCTGGGCACTTGACACACAATATGTCTAATTATGGCAATAACCCAGCCAGCTACCTGTCACTGCTCTCATTTTACAATCGGATAGAATAGTTCGGGGAGGATGCCAAACCTGCGGAGTCACACAGTATGAAAGCCAAGGTTGCAAACTTGAAGGGAAGGTCCGTGAGGACAAGAACTTATTTTCCTCAAATGATTAAAACCTGGTAGAAGAGTTTAAGCAGTGGATCTAAGACCCCATGTTCAAAAAAGCTTTAGCAAGACAGAACAATGGGCTCAGAACAACTAGATGGATGTTTCTAATTCTACATTCTGTTGTGTTTTAATAAAATATACAAAGGTGAGGCACGCAACATGGCAGCAGCTCATGTAAGGGAGATTTAAAAATGCCCAAAGGTCTTAAAGGGACCACAAGTTCAATATAAGCCAGTAAATAACATATAGTGGTGGCCAATGTAAACATAGGCTGCACTGATAGCATTAGAGCGGTATTGGGAAAAGACGTTTCCTTTAGGGGCTTCAGTTATTTCATTGCTGAAGAAGAGGGGTGGACTAAGTGAGTTCTCAAGTTCTCATGAGCTGGGGAGCCCCATCACTAGCTGGTTCCAGTTCTTACTGCCTAGGATATAGAAGCGATGGCAGGCATACACTGTCCGGGATGGTAAGAGAGTATAAGGTCAGACAAAGAAATTTACTCTTGAAACTCGTGCTTGTAAGAAGGCTGCATATACCTGCACTCTCAGCAAATGCAGGCCTGGAATCTTCACAGAGACCATGGAGGTAATGATCCTAACATAAACATATCCACTGCCCACTGCAGAAAACCGAGTCCCCATGTCCCAGAGATCATCTCTGGAATGAACAAACAATCTCTTAAGAATGTCAATAGTGTGAACTTTGGGTAGAGATATGGGTTGTAACCATTATCCATAAACAAAGTGGACTTTATGCAATCAGGATTATGGAAAATTTCACAAATGTCCAAGAAGAAGGTTTTCTATCCTGAGCAAAACCATCATTGATAAGAAAAGGACATCTTCAGACCCCACTGGAGTGAATTTGTGCTCACATCTAAGTCATTCCCCAAGCTTAAATTATCTCCCCTCCTCCAACACCCCCACAGAACTTGGCTTCTTGTGGTTTCCCAAGCCATTTGATTCTTTTACCTGCCACAGGGTCAGGTGCTAGGCTTTGGAGCCACAGGGATCTGCAAGAAACCAGCCCTATCCTCAAGGAGGCTGCCATCTGGGAGCCGGTCAGACACACACAAAACTCTTCCATGATACAACATAGGTCAAGGTTATGAGAAATGTGGGGTTTGAATACTGGCTCTTGATTTTCTAGGGAGTGATAATAGAGGTGAAATGACCTCTTGTTGCTTATTTATCGAATTTTCAACAAAATAAGTTAGTTCCTTTTAGAAAACCCAAGACGACCAACAACAGAGAATGACATGATATGAAGTTTAAACTACATGTTTTATACTCAGTGTGAATTCCTACAACTCTCCTGGCATTTCTGCTAGCAGTGCTAAGAACCCCCAGCCCTTAAAAAGCCCGGGGTGGGGGTAGGGGAGATTGGGAGAAGAGGAGAAATTCCACAAGGAAGCAGACTTGGGAGAACAGCCCCAACCAGAGTGCCTTTACTATATGTAGTGCCACGAGAGTTTAATTCCTCCAGTTGAAGACCATTCAACTTTTTCAACTTTGGTTACCTCAGCATTTCCCAAGACTTTTACCTCAGATCAGCCTCCACCACACACCTTCTGTAGTATTATTGTTGTTTCTGGTTTGGTGGTGGTTGTTGTTGTTGTTGTTGTTATTTTGGTCATAACACTGCTTACCATCTCAGGATCCTGATTGGGGAAAACTGCCTAAGACCAGCACAAAGACCTTCGTACACATATTCACGTGCTCATTGGGCAAAAATGAGGGGAGGCTATCTAGCATGGAAACAGCTGTTATCTTTACGTGACGCATTTCCATGTCATTTTATTTTTATGCTTTTCTAAACTTCTAAACCTTCTAAATTATTTTATTTTCATAATTCAGGGGAAATTATTTCTTGGTTCAAAACCAAATAACAATTTATGGTACTCACAGACCCTTTTTACTTACCGCCAGACCAGTTGTAAAAGTTGAAATCATTTATTTCTACAGATATTTGGGAGTATTTTTGAAGAGTTTAACCGTGCTGAGATATGCAAATGAAGGATCTGTAGATAGTCTATTTTACTCTACCAGTGGTTCTCAAAGTGTGGCTCCTGGACCAAGAGCATCACCTGGGAACTTAGAAATACAAACACCTGCCCTACACACGCGTGCACGCGCGCGCGCACACACACACACACATCTCTACTGAATCAGAAATTCGGGGGTGGGGAGTTTTAACAAAAACCAAACAGCAGTTTGGGAACCACTTGTTCTAGGCTTAGAGAACTACGGGCAGGCTCTCAATGTGGAAGGTGACCTGATATCCTGATTTCTTCCTTCCAGCTGTTTCCCACTGTCAGCTCATTCTCAGGGTCAGCTGAGGATGGGGAAGTAGCCATTGTCTAAGTACACTCTTCCAGGTGTCTGTGAAGAGTAACAAGTTGCCCCATCTTAATCAGACTTCAGCTGTTGCTGATTTCATTAGTCAAACAGCACCAATCAGCAGCCCAATCCTACATCTGGAGAGCACCAGGCACCAGGAGCAGTAATGAGGAACTTCTCTGGACTCTCCCTAACTAGGGTCTATCCCGCCTCCCCTCACCCCACGTCAGGGAGCCCAGCCTGCAGGTGCATGGTTCAGTGTGAGGGGGGGCCCTCTCCTCCCTTGCTTCACTGCACCCTCTGTGCAGTGTCTGTGTTCACCCACAGGCAGACGGATGTATCAGCTTGGACTCAACCCAGAGACCATCCCTCTTGAGCTCTTCACATGACAGGTAAGAATCTGAGGTCCAAAGAAGGGAAGAACAGTGCGTTCCCAACACTGGAATTTCAAATTCTTGTTCCTCAATTCAAATCCCTTTGCAGTACACCCTAATGTGAGCCAAATATTTTTATAAAATAAATGCAGAAACAAGGAATCAATCACCATCTTGTTAGTGCAACAGATATAACATACATGAGTAGATATCTATCATATATTGGTCACCATTTAAAATAAGGCTACCATCAAGGACAGATTGCAAATTACACAAAACAGCCTTGCATAATGCTCTTTTCCAGTGCTGTTGTAAGGATCCCAGTCTGCCCTTTACTCAAATCATAGCAATCAGTAACCATTTTGCCCCTGGTCTTTCAGTGACTGCCAATCCATGATTGAGGCAGTGGGAGGTACTGGGACAAGATGACCAGCTTCCAGCTGCCCCCAACCTGCTGCTCACTCAGACTATGACCTTGACCATGCTTAAGAGGTCTGGCCTCAGTCTCCCCATCCTTAAAACATAGGGATGTTCAGGAACTTCAAGGGCCCTCCCACAGACAATCATGCATACTTAATATGCACTTCCAATTTGCTGGCTTTGGGCAAATAAAAATGTCCCCTGCAAGACCTCTGAGACAGGCTAATGTGTCTGCCAGGGCCTCCTTTGTCACCCTCACCCACCAGCATCCCCCATCACAGGGTTCCATCCAATTTCAAGCTCCTGGGAGTCAGAAGTCCTAATTTGCCTGACCACCCAGCCACTGAGCCAGCCTCAGCAGGCTCATTTGTCATTCCAGCGACATTTGGCTGTAGCTCCGGCAGGAATTTTTCTGGCCCCTCCGAATGGCTGTTGTGGATACTACAAAATTAGAGATTAGAATACCAAGCATTGAAGCAACCCTCTCCAACCTGTGAACGTAGGAGGCTCTTCTGCCTTTTGTGACCCTGAGAAGAACCAGTCCCTACTTGGGCAGCCAGAGTCAGTCTGAAATTACCTAAAGAGCCTGAGTGCTGGGCCTGGGTTCCATTTGTTTACAAAATAGGCACTTTCAAAGGCCCTTTACTAGGGACTGGCAATTCCCAGGTCCTCTGCTATAGGCTGCTGCATAATTCATAAGATGCTGGGAAATGCGTATTCATGAGGGCGACTTGGCTTTTGTCAAAAAGAACTGTGAAATATTATGATGGAACAATTTTCATTTCTGCCACATTGTTTTTATAGTGCATTCATGACTGGGGATTGAGGGCTTTTTGAGTTTTGTCTGGTGCAGATGTTGTGGTGCTGAGAGCTGCTCCAGACGTCTGTATTTTCCAACTTTGTTGCTGACAATTACACGAAGGGGGGAAAGGGGGGCTCTCACGGAGAGACAAAGGATACACGTCCTCAAGTGATCTGGCCCTGATTCATTCAAGAGAGCAGGATGAGAGCAGACGGAGGGAGGAGGAAGGAAGAGAGGAGCTAGTGTTTGGAGATACTTTCTGAGGGCCAAGTCTGGGCTAGGGCTTCGTCCTTGCTTCTCACGACCTCCTGTGAACGAGCCATTATCTCCATTTTACATGTGAAGAAGTGGATGCCCGGCCAGGTTGAGCCACTTGCCTGAATTCACACAATCAATGAGTTCTGAAGCCACATGTGGATTTGAATCCACATCTATGTGAACAACTTTACATTCTCCTACAGCACCAGGCTAGCAGGAGAATGGAAGCCAAGGAGAAACCCACTCCATCTATAGTTCTTCTGAGAAGCAGTCATGAGACATGCAGTGAGAGGTACAAGGGCTGCCACCAGCTCTCAGAAGGTAAGGGAAATGCTGGTGAGTCCACATCTGGTTAAGCAGGTGCCAGGTGACAGACACCGTCGCGCCACTTCTCCTGTCCCAGCCATCGGGCATCATGATTGCCACCTGCAGACAAGCACACCATGTCTCAGGGAGATGAGGTTCCATAGCTCCTGTCATTTTCTACCAGCTCTCTAGCTCAGGTTTCTGGACCACAAATCCCAGCATTGTCTCACTATGCCACTGGACTGCCTCCTTGTCCCAGATATTCTGGCCCCTTCTAGCTCCTCAGTCAAGAGGCTATGAGTTTCTGAAGGCAGGGATCGTGGCTTAATTTTCCCTTGATCCCCAGGGCTTACATAGCCCCAGGAAAGCTCAAGGTGCAGATTCTGCACACATGCATTAAATGTATCCCTCAACAAAGGAATCTCATGCAATGGAGAGGGCCAAACTCTATACACACTTCCAAAAGGGCAGGAGAAGAATCCATCCCTGGACAGTTAGGGAAGCAAAGCAAAGTAAGGGAGATGGTGCCCACGGCCTCACCCCTGGAGAAAGGTGTGGGTGGGCATAAGACAGGGTCCCCTAAGGCAAAGCAGAGCACAGAACAGGGAATGAAGGAGAGACATATACACACAGGTGTGTCCCCTTACACAGGTGAGGCCAGAGGCAGAGCCTCTAAGCCCAAACAGCAGGTAGACAAGGCAGGGCTTTGTCTTGAGGAAGTGTGGGAAGGTGAGTCCAGAGGCAGCAGCTGAGGACCCACTGCTCCTGCTTAAGATGGGTACAATCCAAGTGGGTGTGACAATGAGTTGCCTTCAGGGAGTTTGTCAGGCTGGAAACCCATGACTTTCCAGATGCATTCAGGTCGCTCTGCTTTCTCTTTCATGCTGAAGGCTTCATTGTTCCGAAAATCTGCCCACAGGGCGATTAGCTGGAATTCCTGTTGGTTAAGCTCTTGTGTTGAGGTGGCAGCTCTCACTGTAAATCCTGCTCTTTCCCACCTGAGGGTCTTCACATTGGTTGTTCCCTCTGCCTGGAACCCCCTTCCCCCGACTTCCCTCCATCATCACAGAACTTGTACCTTCTCACCCTCTTGGATCTCAGTTTATCTAGTCAGTTCTCCCATTCCAGTATTTCCCTTCAGAGTGCACTGTTTGCATGTGCTGCTGCCATTGTGGTTGTTATTGTCTTGCTGCCATGGTTGTCTGTCTCCAGCTGTAATATAAAGTCCATGACAGCATGTCGGGGTTTATCCCATTCACCCTTCCATCTGCAGCCCCAAGCATCATGCCTAAGACACACATAGGGCTCAGTAAATGTTTGAGAGTGAGTGAACCCATTCACAGTGTGATATGCAAGAGCATTAGTAAGGCGTACCTAAAGGGATTAAAATCTCACAATGTGCTCTCACACTGCACAGGGTGCGTCTGCCTATTTGGATTAGCAAACCAGGCCAGAGGCAAATAATAGAGCTTGAGAAAGCAGATCAAAGCTCCCAGCAACCCAGCCCAAGAGGTTGCCCAGGCCCCCCTACCTCGTGCCAGTATGACAAACTCTTGTATAGAATTAGAACAAATGTGGTTTTGAAACTCCACACTCCCAGGTACAAGTTATGTAACCGTTCACCTCAGTTTCTATATTGGCATAAAGGAGAGGCCGCCTGCCAACAACATTGCCATGAATATTGGGTTACAGCAGTCTTTCCACTGGGGTGATCTTGCTCCCCAGAGGACATTTGGCAATGTTTAAGGACATTTTTGGTTGTCACAATTGGTGTAAAGGCTAGGGATGCTGCTAAACATTCTACAACGCACAAGACAGACCCCATAATAAGGAATTACTCAGCCCAAAAGGTCAACAGTGTTGAGGGAAAAAAAAACACTGGATTAGAGAATTGCAGCTCAGGAAGTATTAGCACCCTCCCTGCTCCATGACCAGGTTCACCTGCAGCAACTGAAAAGGGTTCCATCTGCCTTTTCTGAATACTTTTCTGAAATTCCTGAGCTCGCCTCTGCCAGGCCTTTGACTACCTGTGTGGCTCACCTGAGATACCTGTGTTCCAATTGTTAAGGTCCTTCTTTCACATCAGAATTCAAATCTGACTGCCAAGAAGCCTCCACCTCTTCTCTTGATTGTTAGCCATCTTCCTCCTATTGCACCAAACATCTACAGTAGCACAAATGCCAGCGTGCCTGCAGCTGAGGTTTTTTCCTTCACCAGTGCCCCTTCCTCCCAGCTATCTGAACACCTTAGCAGAAAGTACTGCCTCCTAAGGACACAACTTGATTGATGAAAAAGCACAGAGCTTTGTAGGCAGGCAGATCCAGGGTCCTAATTGTGTTATTTCTTTTTAATTACCTGGCCCTACTCATCTGCAAAATGGACACAATCAAATCCGTATGTCAGGCTCTCCCTGAGCGTTTGAAGCACTGTATGTGATGTGTTGCATACAGTAGGCAATAAAATGCTGCTGTTTTCACATGCAGAGCTTAGTAAAGGCCTGATTAGTTGAATGCTAAATCAAACACACCCTCTTGAGTAAAACTGGGTTTTGGTTTTTTAAGTCCTTGAGAACCAAGCACATTACCAGGTGCAAAAAGACGGCATCAGACTTCAAGGTGTATATTTGGAAGAGAACACTTTCTTCCTGAGATATTTTTCTGTTTCATCACTCTCCCTATGCAAAGCCAAATGAGTCCTTTCAGTAACAGAAGTTTTGAGCATAAATTTCCCAGCTCTTCTGATCTGATCATACTTCCTGATCTGCCACCTGTGATATACCCTGGGCTACCTGGGGAAACTTCCAATGCCTGGTCTGCACCCTTCTATAGCTGTTTGAGACTGTGTGTGCATGAGTGCAGCAAGAATTGAATATCTGCAATAATAACCACCTCAAAACAACAAGCAGGCCAGCTCCTCAGACTCTCTGCTACAATTTTGTGGACACCCAGTGATTCTAGAAGCAGAATGTCAAAGAGGGCTAGTGGCTCAGAGGCGTGGTCAGGAAGTGTCGCCCCTGAAGTACCCTGAGGCTGGTTCCACAGAGATGGACACAGATCCAGGCCACTGTGGATCTTCATCTAATGGCTGCCTTCATCTAATTCACATTCCCCTGTTTTATGAAGTTCATGAAGAAAAATCGTGTGAAAAATGTGCTGTGGGATGAGCAGAGGGTACCCCATATCATTTGTTGGGAAGCTACCCAGGAGGGCACTTGCAAGTTCCCTTTGTGTACAGTTTTAGTCCTGATGGATGGAAAGCAGGGGAGGGCTATAGGCTGAATGTTTGTGGGCCACTGCATTTGTATATGGAAACCCTAATCCCCAATGTGATGCTACTAGGAGATGGGCCTTTGGGAAGTGATTAGGTCATGAGGGTGGAGTCCCCATGATGGGATCAGTGCCCTTATAAGAATAGATTTGCTTCCTCTCTCTGTTCTCTCTGCCATGTGAGAATACAACAAGGAGGCAGCACTCTGCAAACTAGGAAGCAGGCCCTCACCAGGAACCAAACCCGCCAGCACCTTGATCTTGGACTTCCCAGCCTTCAGAACTGTGGGAAGCGAAGGTTTGCTGTTTAAGCCACCGAGTCTGTGGTGTTTTTGTTACAGCAGCCTGAACCGACTAAGATGGGAAGTGTGATATTCCATCACCACCAAACCGATCAACTACCAGCACATGTTTTAGAAAAGATTCCATGTGTCCTGTTCTGTCACATCACTGGGTTTCAGAAGGTCACAAATATTTCCCTCCCCAAGGACCTTCGGAGAGGAGAGACCCTCAGAACATGCATGCCCTTCTTACCTTGCATGCCTTTCTGCCTCATCTCCATAAGTCTTGCTCCCGAAGACGTGTGACCAAGCAGAAGTCACTGCAAGAACTTTGTCAGCTTTCCCTAAAGAAGGTCTTGGTAAAATGTGCAGCTGCCCACAGACAGAGGACCGCCTCAGGAGGCAGCCAGGTTCCCCTCTCTGCAAGTGTTCAGGGAGAGGTGAGCTAGCAATTCAGCAGAGAAGGCAGAGGACTGTAGCCAAAATTTGTCCTGACACAGGAATGACAACTTGACAGGGACAGCTGACAGGAGCAGCTGAAAAATATCTTACTTCAGTGACTCAGAGTTTTGCCACTTCTGAGAGGCTAGCCACAGCTAAGTCTGATCAGACTTAATATGTAAAACCTAACTCAGAAACAAGCAAAAAATACAGATGCCGTCTTTACAAGGCCGATTGATAGGAGGGGCAGCAGCCAGCGACAGGGCTCCACCTGCCGTTTGCTCTGGTCCTCTATGTGCTTCCTTGTCCCCATCTGTGATGTGGGGACAGTAATCTCTTCCCTGCTTATCTGTTGTGAGGATCAGAGGACAGAAGAATTCAAAAAAGGGGAGATAAGCCCTTCAACATTGAAGGGGCGAAAGGATTATCCTTAGCAGATGAAAGTTTTTACTTCTCCTGGAAGCCTCTCCAGTCCTTTCTGACCTGGTCAGTTCTCACCATTACACACTCCCATAGCACCAAGTCACCCTGCTTCAAAACGCTCACCACAGTTGTCACCTTACATTTATTTACGTTGTCCTTCAGCGTTGGTCTCACACAGTAGACTAGAAACGCTGTGCAGGCAGGTTCTGAGTCCTTGCTTATTGCTGTTATCTGTTCTCCCCATGGCCTCAGCATGTTTTCATGTGTGTCAAATGACTGAACAAATAAGCTCAAGCTCCTTGTGTTCTAAATAAACTGCAGCAAACTTCCACCAATTACCACCCATTTGTCATTATGAAAGTGTCCTCAGGCATCCACAGGCTTGATAACCAGCCTATGCCTCTCTTAGAAACCATTATCTTTTCCTGAAATTTAGCAGGTTAATGAAGGTGGCCAGTATTTATTCCATTTCTTGGGGCTATGAAATCTTTCCTTATCTGCAAATGACTTAAAAATATCACTCAGGCATCCTGAAACATCTAGCAGTTTTATTAGGTTTGTTCTTAAAGAGAGAGAGAAAAAGAAAAAAAAAAAAAAACTGGCTTTGCCTGTACAGTTTCCAGCAACCACATCTGTATAAGCAAAGCCTGGATCTGGAACTGTTGGGTAAGTTTTAGAAGAAATGTGAGTAGGGTAAGTTAAAGTCGACTTTGTGCTGGTGGTACAAGGCATGGCACTTATTAATCCTTAATTATGTGTAAATCTAAAGATCCATGGCCTTTAATTAAGAGTCCAGTGGTTTCCAGCAAGTATGTGCACCACGGTTATTACAGTCATCAGAGAAAAATCAGTGAATGGTGCTTTCTGCTCTGCTGCCATTTATGTTATGGCCAGTTCCATTTTCCTCAAACTTTTTGAAACCAAAAAAGTTCACAAACAGTACTTTTTAATGTTTTGTTTTGTTTTGGCTCCTTGTCTCGGGTTATATTTCCCCTCTTTTGACAGTGAGCTTTGGCTAATAGCATCATTAACTTGGTTACACACCCATTTGGCAGGGGAACAGGTGGGCAGCACAGACATAATGGTGCTAGAATGGAGAGAGCAGCAAAAACCGAATTGTTTAAAGGCCCCAGATGATTACACAATTACTCTCTTTGTAGTTCATATTTTAGAGTAAATCGCATTTACTCTAGACTGCATTTTTCATCTTACAAACTCATCCGCTTCTGCAGGCTGCAGGTCAGTCTCCTTTCGCCACGATGAAATTTCATCTCTCCTGGAACTCTTCTGCACAGAAACTTCCAGTCTCCAGCCAAATGAAAACGGCATGCACTTTCTGCTCCTCTTCCTGCAACAAGCCCTGATTTCCAAACACAATAGGCTTTTCCTCATAGCCTCCATTGCATCTCTCCCCACACTACTTCAGAAGTGAGAACTCCTTCACTTTATAACATTTCTAAGGGTGTGGACGAGATGGCCTCCCACATTAAGTGGATTGCCAACTTTCAGAGGCCATTATTCAGGGCAGCACTCACATATCCTCGTAACTTTCACGTGCCTGTTACAGAGAAGTAACAGAGCACATGTGTGAAGCCAAGTCTAGGCCGCCAGCCCTCCTAAGCTAGAGGTTTGGGAATTGCTTAAATTCCAGTATCTATCTGGGAGTTTGAGAGGTTGGAGGATGATCCAGAAACTATGATGCATGTGTATGCTTTCATGTATGTAATAGCACAGACACTTGAGGCCTGGGGGAAAAAATATGCTTTTTTTGAGACAAAAGGAATGAATCATGAATTGGGGGCTGCTCCTGAAAATACAAGGTGGTATATTTGGACCAAATTCAGGGTTTTGTACAATCAGGGGCAGTTCCCAGAATCCAGCCAAAGCAGAGTATCAAACTGCGAGAAGGCCTATTCCTGCGATCTCTCTAGGCACAAGAGTCCTGACTCTAACACTCAGGTGACTGTGCTTCATAGAAGTCTCTATCTACACTAAGAGGGGATCTTTATCTCTAGCCTCCTCCTCAAGATGATGAATGGATCTGTTGAGTATGCTGAAGTTCATGCTCTGGAAGGAGAACTTGATTCATGTTACTCTACAAACTGAAATAAACAAACCAAATAGAGAAGACGGTGGGCTTTGAGCCTAAGCCTCACTGCTGACAACAAGGTTGGGGACAGCAGCACCTGGGACTTAATAGAAATGCAGATCTTGCCACCCCCCCCCCCCCCCCCTTCCTTTTTTAAAATTTGCTTTTTAAAAAAAAAAAAAAAAAAAAAAAAAA
>NW_007726146.1:1387331-1396436 GCF_000696425.1 Galeopterus variegatus
AAAAAATGCAGATCTTGCCCCCCCCCCCCCCCCCGACTTACTGATTCAGAATCTGCATTTTAACAAGACTAACACATGAAAAACACTGCTAATAATCTGTAACCCAGACAGGAGAGGCTGCAGTTCACTTTTGACCCACAATTTGAAGCCGTAGAATGTGGGCTCTATGAAGCAATGACTTCATCTTTCTCTCTACTGTAGTAGACCCTCGATAAATATGTTTTGAATAAATGGATGGGTGTTCCTGAGACTCTTATACTCCATGGTCTATTTGCACTGGACTGTCTGCTTCTGGCTTTAGCAACTGTGTTTCTAACTCTTAAAGTTTGCTCTTTAAAGTTCGCTCACTAGTTGGCAGTGTCTTCTAAGCCTGTGAGTTCCTGGAGTTCTTAGGCTAACCTCAAGATTAGCAGCATTTTGCAGCTCCAACATGAGCCTGGGGGTAAACCTCTGCTTTTGACTCCACCCTGTGCATCTTCAAATCCCTTTTAATAGCAGGAACCTCTTCCTGTTTGCTATTAGAAGCCTGTAAAGCAGAGCTATGGCCCAGCCTGTGTAATACTATTAAATGTCCCCCTGCCAGCATTAACTACAGTCTTGACTGTGATCACTTTGTCCCAAACATCAGTGACAGCAGAACATAAAAACAGACCCTCTGCTTCCTCAGTCACACTTTTCAAAGTAAAGTGGACTCTCTCTAGCCAGATTTGGCTTTATAGCAGGCCATTATAAAACAAACAAAAAACTAACAAAAAACCCCACCTGTCTCAACATATTAGAAGGGAGGCTAGGGATGTGAAGAGTAGAAAATACTCAGGTCAACTTTAATGGTTGTTTCACCTTCTACATTTCATGTACAGGGTGCATGGGAATCCCCAAAAGAGGACAGTGTGAGGAAAATGGAGTCAGTATAGTTAGGCCCCTCACCTCATATCCGGCTGGGTATGATTCTGCACATCCACTGTAAACAAGTTATATAAGAGTGGTGTAACTGCGCGTGCGTGCCCATATATTCCTTGGCTCGTTGCCATTGTTATATGCTTTCAGTATAAAAGGCAGAGGCTCTGAACCACTGGCCAGCAGAGCTCTCATGGGAATAAAGTATGTCTATCCTTTTATCAGCCACCAGAATCTTTTTTCAACTACCTGAATCACAACCTGCACAGGACGGGACAGAGGGGTCTGTGATCCAGCCTGACAGACAGCCGTTACCTTTAGCTCAATCTTTTCCACTGCCCCAGCTACAAAGTGAGAAGGCTTCTTTCTTTACCTTCCTCTCCAGATCTGCAGTTGGGCGCTCCCTAGGCCAACTTCCTATGCCCCCACATAGGATGGTCTCCTGCACAAGCTGCACCCTCCCCCCCCCAATAGAGTTCACCTGCCATCACCCTCATTTATTCACATTCCATCAAAGTGTTTATTTTCCCATTTGTCCCCAACTAGAAGTCATGGTAACACCATAGAAAAAGTGTGGATTTTAGAGGGAGATGCCAGTGATTTAAAATCCCAGCCCGGTCTCCTGGTTGTCTAATGACTTTGGGTAAATCATTTAACAATTTTATATCTCCATCTCATCCTCTGTGGGATGGAAATAATAGTATGTGCCATATAGGGTTGTTCCTCAAGTTTCAAAAGTTAGTCCATGTAAGGTACATAGAACAAAGGTTAGTACATGATAACTGTTCCCACTCTCCACTGGGCCCTGCTACTCATGTTCCTGAGGAGTTATTATAAACCAAGCCTGCCTAGAAGGGGGATGAGAGGATTACACGCACCCACTTACAGGTGGCATTAGACCCAACCCTCAATTCTGTATCTGTCCAAGTGTCACAGAAAATGCACAAAAGCTAGCCATCTTGAAAACCAGTGAGTGGAATTCTAAAGCCTAGAAAGGATAATGTATTATAGAGAAAATGACATTGATTTTCTTTCTTTTTTTTTTTTTAATGGCAGCTGGCCAGTGGGAACTGGACCCTTGACCTTGGTGTTACAAGGCTGTGCTCTAACAAAGTGATCTAACCAGCTAGCCCCCAGACACTGATTTTCAAGACATGAGACAAATCAAGCTATACCCCTGAGAAGCCGTGTGACCTCAAGCACTCACTTGAGTTTTCTGAGCTTCTGTTTCCTCATCTGTAGAATGGGGGTGCCCGGGGCTGCATGCAGAGGTTGCTGTGAGATTAAATAAGAGTGTGAAGTCATCTAATACAGCAGGTCCATAATTGGGGATAAATAAGTGAGAACTTGTCGTCTCTCTTTCCTTTTCAAAGAGTCAGGGAACATCAGCATTGAGGAGGCTGACATCATAACCTGCTGCTCAAGCAGAGACAGCTACTCCTGAGACATCAGCACAGGAGTGATCACTTGAGCTATTCATTAGCATAAATATTCCACAACAATGTCATTTTAATGCTCCCAAAAGAGCACCTGTTATCTATCCCACAAATTGGACCCTCCATGGCATAAATTATCAAGAAGCACTTCCCGTGTGTCTTAAATGAAGGAATGCCATTCCAACAAATAAGACAAATATTAAACAAAACAAAAAACAGACAAAGCACAGAAACACCCCATGCTGTGACTTTAATACTTGATCAATTGCAGATCAAGAGCTTTAATTTCTCCTCAGCTTTGGGCTGACAGCTGGAGCTGAGTTCCCACTCTTTTAGAGATGATTACTTTGGCGAAAAACAAAGGCTCCATTCATCAGACCTTGGGCAATAAATACCCTCAAACCTGGGACTCTCTCCTAGAGAAATATCCAGATAATAAACACCACCCAACCCTACTAAATGACCCCCACACAACAGGGCTGTATAGTGACCATCATCCCACCACATTGCCGTGTCCTGTGACAAGTTCTGTTTCTCTGACTACATCATGAATTATAAGATGGCACAGGATTCCAGGATCCAGGTCCAGCCTAGGAACTGGATAAAAGTTTTCTTAATTAATTCCCTCGAACAAACAAGTGGTCAAACCAAAGTCTGCCTCTCCTGCAGGCCTGGTGCCCACCAGTAAGGTTCCTTTGCTGACCATCATGTGAAGGTTATAGATCTCTAAATCTGCCGGGCCCAGTTAATTACCAACTTTTCTTTGAGTTCTTCTTTGATATTTTGCAAAAAAAACGTAGTAATAATAATAATAACAATTATTATAACCCCTATTTCCTCCAGTATCACCTAAAACATTTTCTGAATTGCAGTCATGGCACATTTCATTTCACTCCATGTGTCCCCAACTTCCGCGATTGGGAGAGGATAGGAGGACATGGAAATACCATGTCCACTGGAGTCAAACAGACCAGACTGGAATCATGACTCTGCCAGGTAACAGCTGAATGGCCTTCAGCAAGTGATTTAACTTCTCCACAAATTGGTATAATACATCTATTTCATGGGCTGTTCTTTTATTTATTCTGCAAATACTTATGGAGCACCTTATTTGTCAGTCATTGATCTAGGCACTGGGAATTTAGCAGTGAACAAAACAGACACGATCCCTGATCCTATTCTGGTGGGGTATAGAGAGGTAACCTCTTTGAAAGTTGCTGGTTCATAGTAATAACTCAGTGATATACATTTATTTCATTTGTAATGCCCAGTACTATTCTTGGACACAATACTTGCTCCATAAATAATGAAAGAAATTAAGTAATTGCTTCTAAATTAGTCAAAGCCAGATCCAGCATACTTTAAGCAACACAATCATTTCTTCTCCTAGTTAAGTGTAATTATCATGGTGCCTTCCTAGCCCTAGACTTGGGGAATTCCAAGAGGACTAGATCCTATTCTGCCAGGGTGGGGAAAATGAGATAAAAGAGAATATATATATATATATATTTTATATATATATAAACCATGGCATATGCACATAAATGTTAGACCAATGTACAAAGCTGTACAGAGGAAAGGGAATTCTTGGGCTAGAGTAGCCTCCCTGAAGCAGTCACACTGGAGCAGACTGGTGGTGGAGTGGGGAGAAGGTTTGTTATTAGACCTTCAACTTTACCCTACTCATTTGATACATACTTATTGAGTGACAATGTGCGCCCAGCCCCATGCTGTGCTCTGAAGGACAGGTTTGAGGCCACAGGCTCTGCCTCAAAGTGTGACTGCACAGGGAGCAGGTCTTTCCCAGAGGAGCTGGTGAGAAGCTCTGTGGCACTTGGAGATTGGGGTGCCCTGGAGTAGTCGGGGAGGACCTCTTGGAAGAAGGGCATGCAAACCTTAAAGTGAAAATGATGAAGCAAAGTGGGAGGGAGACACACTCGAGTAAGGGTTGCGATCCCTGCATTTTCTTGTGTCAAGATTTTCACTTAGGCATGACATCTTCAAGTACCCTCTATGGAAGAGTAGAAGCAAAGGGGGAAATCGTCACTGAGAACAGGGGTTTTTTGTTTGTTTATTTGTTTTTTTTGTGTGTGATGGCAACACAATCAGATCAATCCAATAATAGTCTGCAGTTACATGAGATAGATAAATCTGAAACATGACACACTCAGGCTAGCGAGGAGTGTGGCCAAGCTGAGAAAGACCAAACCTGTACAAGCACACACACACAAACACATGTGACATGTTTACTTGACCCCTTCTGTGGTTCACATAGTGGAATATTCAGACCTTCCAAGTGTCCAGTCCTTCCTTCTGAAAGAAGCAAATCACTTTTCAATAGCTTTCGAGTGCTGGGAGCTTTTCCCTATAAAGTGTTATAATTTGCCATGATGATGGTTTACTTTTTTCTATTAAACTCATACAAAATACTTGCTCAACTTGACCTATATAGTCAAATAGCCCACGTGGGGCAATGGCTGTCATAGCACTAAACCAGAAAGTTTGTCTTCCCAGGCTCAGGGGAGCCCCATAAAAATGGCACATACACATAGCAACGTTTGCCATCATTGAGCTCAGCTGTCTCTGAGAGCTGGGGACATGAGTGACATCTGTGGAACTGCTAGGACAATTCCCCACATCCCTTTGTAACCTGATGCCTTTGTCATACTGAAGAGTTGCAGCCTGGAGGAAAGGCACTAATTGAAGGCACGAACGCGGCCTTCTTTCCTTCTGGCTGGGGGTGGGGTGGGTGGGGGGGGGGAGAACTCATCTGGTAAGTTTCTGCATCTTTGTCACTCAATCAAAATACGTGTATTGGCAGCTGACTGAGTGCAGGGCACCAGGGTAGTTGTAGAAAAATACAGAAATTCAAAGAAACAAATACCCCACTGACAACATTATTACAAATCACCCAAAGGAACAAACTGGGGTAAAAACAACCACTCCTTCGAGGCAATCCTGAAACATGATTTGCCCTGCACTAACATAGCTCCTTACTCTGTAATGACAAGTTTACCGCTTCTCCTAATTTAGCCCACAATACTTCAGCCTTCATTCCCTGCCTACTTGTTGCTAGGGAGTTAATTCTGATGGACAACGCTGGGCATTAAACACAGGCACACCGACAGGCACAGTGCACACACCTAGTCCAAGCTAATCCCTCCACGGTGGCTGTAGTCTCCTTTATTTTCCTCTGCCCCTCCTTCCAGTCTTCTCTTCAATTGGCACAAAGCATATAGTTGAGTACTTGACATTTCCTTTGAATTAAGACACAAGTTAAGTGGACATTTCCCCTTAGATAAAGGACCATTCCAGGCCTCCCTACAGCTAATCACACTGTAGCCTGCGATTTCACCTGTTCCTTTCATATGCACGCACTCTGCTTGAAATTTGCCAGCAGGTCCCCAATAAAGAAATAGCCCTGATTGCTCATTAAAAGCAAGAGAGAAAGCAATTAAAATACAAAAGGTAGAGCAAAGCTTAACACTAGAAAGTAGAAAGTTGAGCAAGCCTTGTGAAAGGTGGGGAAGCAATTCTGGAGCAAGAGGGAGGAGGAGAGAGAACTGAGGACCCTAGTCAGCAACTCACAAGTGCAAACGGGGTGGGGATGGGGGCAGTGGAGCTGCAGCAGCAGGCCTGGTGCTGAGCATTCCGTTTTTTCAATTTGAAATTCAATTACATTCATTGGAGTGAGCTTGACAGGAAATATTCCCTTTTTAAAAAAAAAATTCCCCTTTTTCTTTATAGAGCTCACATTCTACTGCTAGACAGGGCTGGCTTCATGCGCATGTAACCTGTGTGGGCAAACCCCTACTTAAGGGGCCCCACACTTGATTTAATGTTCTACCATTGCTGTCTTGAAATTAACTTTGAACAAGGAACTCTGCATTTCCATGTTGTACTGGGCCGGGCAAATCATTGACAAAGATTCTTTGCTCACCAAACTCTGGTCAGGCTGCTGAACCTTCTCCTAGGTCCCTCTGTGCACTTCTTTATAAAATCCAGTTTTAGCAAGAGCCCCCACCCTTGATATCTAATCACCTTCGACATCTAACAAGTTCTTCATCCTCCGCCACTCCCCAGGAGAAGTCTGATCACCCTGGCCTATCTTCAACAAGAATCCTGTAAGGTCACTTTAGCCAGAATCTACCCTTTTATCCCTGATATTTCCTCTGAGTAATTTTCCATCCCCTGGCCCCACCCTGCTTCTTAGCTATAAATCACTTGTCCTTATTGTATTCAGAGTTGAGCCCAATCTCTCTCCTGCACTGCAAAATCCCATTGTAGTGGTCCCTAGGGCTATAGTGATGGTCCTGAATATAGTCTGCCTTATGGAGCTTTAATGAGTATCATTGAATATTTTTTTCATTAATACTATGTAGCCAGTCTTGCTATTAGAATAAAATGACTGTCCAACCCAAGAACCAGAGATGGGACAACATCCCCTCCCCCCAGCCCCACATTCTCTGATCTGCTCTGTTCTTCTCTGTCTGGTCTGTCCAGCAGATCTGTTGGTGTCACTTGCCAAAAGGATTGGGTTAACTTGAAAGAAGATTCACAATTGATTATAAATTAAAATAAAAATCCTGGATCACATTTCCTAGGAGGATTTTTGGTTGGCCTGAAGTATTTGTGGGGAAGTGATCCTCCCTTCAAATTGTTCTGCTCCTAGGTAAGTACCAGAGAAGTACTATCACCATAGAACAATTGTACCAAGCAATAAAAATTCATCCTAGGTGTTAATTAGCTCAATACTTATCTCATCTAATATGCAAATTAAGACACTGCAGTCTCATTAGCGTCATCTGTGTTTCCTTTAAGCAAAACTAAATCTCTTGCCAATGCAAGAAAGTGAAAAAAAAAAAAAATCAGTATCTCTTTGAAGCTAATGAGGGTGTGATTTGGTCTTCCTTTGTTATGAGCTAGTGAGTTAGGAAAACACATTTTAAATATGCAAAGTGTGGCCTGATCTTATCTATCAGAGACAAGATCACAACCTTGATGATGTGTGATTATTAGGCTTTCTGTACCTCCCTTGTCCAAAGAATTGGGGTCCATGGAGCAGGTGGGTAAGTTTGCAATGAATTGCCAGTGAGGAGATGAACAAAGAGGGAGCTGCAGCCTTCAAGAGCCCGCTCAGCAAGCAGGTGTGGTTCTACCTCAATGATAAGAGGGGTAGGAAATTAATTTCATTAATGTGATGAAAAAATGTGTCTCATGTTAAAAAAAGCAAAGAGATTTCAAAATTTCTGCTCCTTTCGGCTTCCCATTTTAAGATTTTAGAATTCATACAAACAATAATCAGACATACATCAAGTACCGACATTGTGCCCCAAACTGCTGGGTATACGTGCTGGGGATATAATAATGCTACAAGGCAACAACTTCAGGAGTAAATAAAAAAATCTGGGTCTTCGGCAGGCTACCTGAAATTCCACACTGATTGGGCTCAAGACAAATCACCCCAAAATATAACTGTAGAAGACCCAAGCATACCAACCAAAAATATGCCTCAATGGCATAAGGATTGTTTTGAGCTGTTATTTTGAGAAACTGCAGACACAGGAGAAGCCCTGAGAAGTTGCTGTTTTATAAGAGAAATTACATTAATAGAGGAAATCTCCATTTGTAAGGCTATTTCTGTCTCCCTTTCTTCAACAGGAAGGGGAGGATGACTAAATCACTAAAGACTATTAATCAATGGAGAATGCACCAGCTTAAACCTGCATAACAACTTTACCTTTTTGTTATGGTGCTTTGCTGCTTTTTCTGGTCATCTTGCCTTTCCCCAAACCCATCTTTCTTTGTTCCAGAGAACAATGACATTGAAGCCTGAGTCTGACAATTCTTTGAGATCTGTCCCCCCACATATACATGTTATTATTAAATTTCTGTCAGTTTTTCTCTTGTTAATCTGTCTTTTGTTACAAGGAGTGCCAGCTAAGAACTCATGAAGAGTGGAGGAGAAAATTATTTTTCTTTCCCTACAACATGCACTAGCTGTCATCTTCACAATAACTCTGCAAGGGATTATTTGCTCCATTTTTACAGATGATGACATGGTGTTTCAAGGTGGATAGGTCACTTGTCAGAGGTCATGCAGCTAACACTTGGCCCAGGTGGAAGAAATAGATCAAAAGAACGTGACAGACCACAGGGAAGGCAGCCTCATTAGCGAGGTGTCCCTACAGGCGGTAGTAGGAGGGTTGAAGGGCTGCCTGACTGTCTAACCCTGAAGGCACTTTGTGGATCCTCCACTTCCTCAGGCCACAAGCCCCAGGTGGCTCCTTGCTGTCCTTACTTTCCCAATTTTGACAAGTTATTTGAGACCTGTGTTGTGAACACAGGCTGCTCTCTGGGGCAGTAGAGAGAGCTGTCTGCATTCTGACACATTCCGGGGCCTGAAAACTCAAAAACCACTACACAGGCAGCCAGAGGCTGATTTCCATATGCTGCAAATTGTGTCAAGTGTCACAGCTGCGATGCAAGGAGAACTCCCCAGCTGCGGTGACCAGGGACAGGCGATGGGAATTAGAGGAGCTGCCCTCGGCTCTGAAAGGAAGCAAGAGAAAGAGGCTGTGGCCTCCTTGTGACCCTTGGCCCACGAATGACAGATTCCCCCGGAGTGCCTTTGTCTTGTCAGATTCCACGCCTGCAAGCCCGGTCTTCACCTGGAAACAAGAAGCTGAGCAGAGTGGAAGGCAAATGCACGTGGCAGGGCCATGGGGCGGGGGGGGGGGGGGGGCCCGTGCAAACTTTTCCCATATACTAT
>NW_007726146.1:1397436-1431663 GCF_000696425.1 Galeopterus variegatus
AAGGAGGGGGGAAGGGGGGGGGGGGGAGGGGGGGGGGGGGGGGGGGGGGGGGGGGGGGGGGGGGGTGCTCGGGAAACTGCTGCCATCATGACCAATGACCCCATAATTGATGACACGTGGGCCATCAGAAAGCTGCACGGACAGACACTCCAAAGCTCTGGGGACATTTACACACGCCACTGGGACCTCAGGAGGATGCTTCCACCTGTTCCAGCACTCCCCCTGGCATCTCTGCCTCTGAGTCACACAAACAAGCAGAAATGGATAAGCCCACTTGACGGATGGGAAGATTGAGGACCCAAAAGGCAAAGTGGCCTGCTCATGCAGGAAGCCAAAGCAACCCGGGAAAACAATCTGTTTCTAGACTGTCTCCTCTACGCAGTTTCCACACTGGGGTTACCACATTAGCTTTCTCCTGGGGTGATCACAACATCCATCTGAAGTACTGTTGTCCCCATTTTATGGATGGAAAAACTGAGAATGAGAATATCAAGGAAGAGGAAAAGGAAATGAGTATGTGTTCAGTGCTTCCTACTGGGGTGTTACACAGGTAAAACAACCATATAGAATAGGAGCAGGTAGTAGAAAGAGCGGTGGAATGGGAGTTCCATATGCAGAAAGACCCTTAGAGGAGAGTTGTGTTACTCCTCCTCCTCCTCAGATGGAAAAAATGAGAAGAAAGAAAAGCAGACAATTAACTTGCTATGAATGTAACACCCCCACCCCCTGCCCCGGAGAGCCCAGCAGAACTCTGAAGGATAGGCTGTGCAAAGATGGGGGAGGTGGACACAGAAGTTCCATCCCTTGGCCTGCTCTGTCTGACACGGAAAGGAAGAAACCTGCTGAGTGTGAATGGAATGGGTTTTGAAGCTTAACGCTGCATGGAGCCTGTGTCTTTTTTCTGTCCCTACATCTGATGATTGATATTGTGTTTTGGATTTATTTTTCCATTCAACAAACCTCTTAACACAAATTTGCTTTCAGAGTGATTTCCTTGGGTTTCTTTAAATTATGTAATATATTTTATATAATCAAATATAAGGAAAATGTCACTAAAGTGCTGAGGCTCTCTGAATGCTCTTCTCTTGGAATTTGACCCCATAGCAATATATGCTATGCAATTAATTTTAATGGGAGCACACTTTTTTAAAAAAAAGCATATTACAGTGGGTGCTATAGATCCTATTGATTCGTTTAGTCCTGCCCATTTTACAGACAGTGATGTCAAATCTAGGGAGATTAAATATCGACTCTCTCAGTTGGTACCTCTTAGAGCCAGAACACAGCCCTGGGACTGTCCAGCGCCCCCTGTAGGTGGCACATTGAACAACTCCAGGAGGCACTTTTTGCTTGCAGCCTCTGGGAATGGTGCCCTGCCTTGGAGATGTGTGACATGGGGACTCTGCCAAAGCTCCTGCTTTTACCTCTCTAAGCTTGGCACCCAGAGTGGGGCCAGCATTCAAACCTCTGCCAGGACTGAGTGCCTGCTTTTATAGAAATTTGACACTGTTGGTGTACTGCCTGCATCTTATTTGTTTTATTTCCTGTTATCCTATTTGTGACAATGAGCCCACTAAAAATTCCTTTCAGCTCAGATGTCCTCCCAATATCATCCTGGAAAAATCACACTTTGCATTACTGCAAGAGCATCTTGCTTGCTTTATTGTCCCCAGCACTCAGAAAGGAACGTAAGCGATGAATGATATGACGATTTGGAAGAGGATGGTGAGAAACTCTAAATGAGATTTCGGCTGTTAACCAAGATTCTTTGTGGTTGTATTAATCTGAATGGGAGTTAAGATGCAGCAAGGGTGAGAGAAGAAAGGAAAGGAACTGTGTCCATTTAGCACTGACAACATACCAGATACTGAGTGGAAGGTTTTTCATACACATTACCGCGCACGTGCAGTTGTCACAGCAGCCCTGGAGGCAGACATTTTTTAATCCCCATTTTACAGATGAGCAAACTGAGACTTCAAGAATTTAAGTGCGGTGCCAAAAGAAAACAGCTGGTCAGTTTGTTGACCTGCAATTCAAACTGTTTTCTGCTGATCCAAGCTCCTTGCTCTTTCAGCATTTCAACTTGATGACTTATGCCTGCTCAGGGACAAAGTTCATTAAGCATCTACTGAGTGTGAAATTTGCAGATGCATAAAGAATTCTGAGTGGGGCACTTCCTAGTAGAGCAAATAACACTATTTCCAAAATGTGGAAGGAGCTTCAGAGATCGTCTTGCACGTGCTCTTCCATTTTATGGAGCAAGAGCTAAGTTGGTGATGAGACTTACGGAAGCCACACATTTCAAATGATCCCCCTTCTGGGACGTATTCACAGACTCCCAGAAAGGAACTCCTGATTGCATAGCCATTGTCACATTAACTTTGCAGTCCAATTTTTTTTGAAAAAAGTTTAAATAATCTTTTTATCTTTGAATACTTTTAGATTTACTGAAAAGTTGCAAAGTTAGTATGGGGAGTTCCCATAGATCGTTCATCTAGCTTCCCCAAATGTTAACATCTTTTATAATCATAGTAGATTTGTCAAAACTAAGACATTAACATTGGTACAATACTAGTAACTAAACAAGAGGTTGTATTTGGATATTGCCTATTTTTCTACTAATGTCTTTTCCTGTTCCAGTATCCAATCCAGGATTTTAGATGCTGATTTAATTATTCATAAGTCTCTCGACTTTTAGAACATCCTATGTCTGCCCACTCACTAGGCGATGAGAGTTCCCAGAAGGCCAGGACCCCAGGTAAGAGTCATAAGGTATATATTTGGTAAATATGGCTCAGCAAAAGTTTGTTATAATGGTGTTGATCAGTGTAATGACCTCAAAAATGCCACCAAATTTCTCCCCATATTTCCATTTAAAATTATGCATGGAGGATCCAGATGTACAGCTCTATATTTATGTGTGTATAATGCATACCTATACATGCATACATTAAAAACACACATAGAAACATCCTCTGTGACTAAGGAGGCATTTCAAATCAATAGAGAAATTTTAGACGATTCAGTACATGGTGTAAGAAGAACTGGCTATTCATTGGACATGAATAACTAAGTCGATTTCTACCTACTCCCTACCTAATATCATTCACGAAAATAAGTTCCAGAATTATTACATTGTCAAATATTAAGCAAGTAAAAATATCAAATGATTAGAAAAGAACACAGAGAAATATGTTTATAGCGTTGGTGTTGATCAGGCCTTAAACACAACTGGTGTGAAGGAAAGAGCAAACATTGGATCACAAAGTCAGATAAGAAACATTTTCAAAATATATAGCAAACAAAAGATTAATGGTGAGAACATATAAAAATGTTTACAAATCAATAGATAAAATCCTAAACAAACCAACAGAATAATGACCTAAGGATCTGTATTGGCGATTCACAGAGACAGAAGTACAAACCGCCCATGCATATCAATGAATATCTGCCCTCACTGGCAATCAGGAAACAAAAACTGAAGGCACATGAGATGCCATTGGACCTAAAGGGCTGCCATGGGTTAAGCAGACGTGTGTAAATATGGAGTTTAGGTGAGGGTGAGGGCGAGGGGACCTGGCCATGAATGACTTGAGTGAGGTGAGCTGTTGTTAGGAGTATCACAGGAGCAAGCTTACCTGACGGTGATCTGTCCTCAGCCATCACAGGCGAATGCCACACCTGCAGATAGCAATTGTTGAATCACCAACCTCTAACCTAGGCCTAGGTGGCAAAGAGCTGGATGTGGCCCAGAAGCCCCAGCCTCAAGCCAGAGCCCCAGAACCTAGAGTCAAGTTAGGAACTTGGCCTTTCTCTGGGGCAATGACATTAGTTCAGGAGGAACATACTAAATGTTGTTCCTGCTGAGTGCTAGGTCACTGTATCCAAGTACTGTATCCACATGTCCCTGGCCCACCCTCACCCCACCACTATCCCCACCCAAAACTCAGACCCCCAAAATCTGTTTATGAGAGTTTAGGCAGAAAAGCATGAGCCTTGTAGCTGCAAGAACTGCTGAGGATGCTGCTGGCTGCTCCACAGACTGACCCTAGCTTCTGCAATTTACAACCAGGCCTTAGAGCCCTGTCTGGGGAGAGCCTTGGTCCCTGCCACATTCTGCCCTCCAAAGATGCTTTCTGGAAGGATCACCCTCAGTTGCTACCCCAACTCTCCTCTATTTACTCTAAAGTTTTATTTAGAGCCTTAATACCAAGAGGCACTGACACAGCACCTGCCAGGAGTAATATTTTGTATGTTCCTTGTGAACCATGGTTGCTGCCCCAGAGAAAGGCCAAACATTTTGGGCTCATTCAGGGAGTGTTTGCATGACTTATGAGGTTTATTTAGAGCCAAGGAATGCCTTTCCTGAGTTGCAGAGAGGTTGGGCCTTCTCCTGGCCAGAGGCCCAGTCAGTAATATGCCTGAAGATTTGCTGGAAAGAAGCTGCAAAGCTTTCTCCACTCTGCAAGGCAATTTGTTCTGGAGTCTAAATATCTGGGCCAGGTGCTTGTGTACATGGGGGTGTTGCGAGGGAGGGGCTGTATAAGGGGATAGTGAAGAGTGTAAAAATATTCTTGAGGAAGTAGCTCAAAAGTCCTCAACTCCAGACTTAGCAGCCTGCTAAGCAGAGCCATTTCCAGGGCTTCCAGTAGTAAAGCACAAGACCCTAAGTGGCATGAGCTTAAATTAGCCAGTAAGCTTAGTGGCTGAACATTCAAGCCCAGAAGCTGAGGACATTTCAGCGGTAAGAACATTCTGTTGTGTTATTGGTTTTTAATTTTCTACTGATACTGCACTCCCTTATTGTCTACACCTGGTGTGGACCATCTAGACCCAGTGTGGACCATCCCGATCATCCTGCCCACTGCATGCTACTCTTTGAAACCTGGTATAAAAAAGATGACAGCTGATTTAATGAATAGGAAAATACTTCCAGAAGTATAACTATGAATCATATTTAGTTATGCATTTAATGGCTCGTTCTTAGTGGAAAAAATAAAATTCCATGGGATTGAGACTGTGTATGCCTTCTGCGGCCAAGCAGGTTGGACACACAAGAAAATGAATCAATGAATGTGTGGTTTGGGATTTCTAATCACTGCAGGCAGCTAAAAGTGTGAGGAATTCAAAGATACTGGTCAGTGATGGTTTGTAGATGGGGTTTCACAAAAGACAGGGAGTGGGTTCTAGGGCCTGGGCTCTCAGCTGTGAAAATGCAGCCTCAGTTCTCTCTAGAGTGTAAAGAGATGGGATTACCCACTCCTTGGGATTGTTGGGCAGACTGAGTGAGGAAGTGCCTCACAGCGAGCCTCCCAGACAGGACACCCCAGGACAGCTCAGTCACTGGCTTTCCGGAGGTAACTTCTTTCTTGCCCCACCATAGGTGCACATCCCCACACAGACTCCAGAGACTCAATCAGAAGGAGGGGACTAGGTGGGCAGGGGCAAGAGGTATTCTCCAAAATGAGTTTGACAGGATGCAGGTTCTACGGGAGGTTTCTAGGAATTTGAGGTGGTGAGGGTTCTTTGTTCATGTAGGTTTGCAGGACTTATCAGAGCCTTTAACAAGCAAATGGATACTGTAAACAAGTTGACTGTGAATTGTCAGTTATGAAACATGGAACCCACCATATCCCAGTCTCATCTGAGCATGGATTCTTTCATTCCCTCTAAAAGAAATTCTCCTAGGACCAAGGGTTATGAAGAACACACCCTCAGAAACCCTGCTAGGGCAGAAACCACTACTGAATCTAAGCCAAATCCTGGCTCATCATTTATCTATGTTAACATGGGTACATTTGAGGCTTAGTTTACTTGGATGAAAATGGGAATTTTCATCATATCTAACTAGTGGCATTTTTTTCTTTCTTAATTTCCTTTATTTTCCAAAATTTCTGTAATAAACATTTTAATAACAAACTCCTTAAATTCATGAATAATATATGTAGGGTATAATGTGAACATTCAAAGCCTCCTCCCCACTCCCTAGCCCCACATCTTTAAAAAATTGTAACATTTGTTTTGTATAAACTTTTAGAATTTCCATGTGAGCATTTTCAAATGCTTTTTTTTTTAATAACTAAGTTTTGTTTTAAAATCATAGTATCAATGACCTCCAGCTCTGGTGGTTGATATAAAGAAGGTAAATGTAGTTATGCACATTAACAAGCCTAACACAGAGCTTGGCACATGACAGGTACCCCATAAATATTAGCTAAAAGCAGACTTTTACTTTTGGATTGGAGCATTGGCTCAGGGATCCCTGTGCCAGTTGCTTCCAGAGTTGATGATTTCCAGAAGTTGCTTTCCTGCTGAGATTCAGAGTGAAATTTACACCTTCCTGGCTCTGGCCCTTGGAGCCTCTGAAAGCAAACACCTGGGGAGGAGACATGTGTCCCGCCCACACAGAGGCCGCAGGGCTCCAAAGCAGTCCCTTTGCCTGCCAGGGGATGAAGCAGTTTTCTGATGGTGAAGCCAAGAGAAATCTCTCTGTCCTGAAGCATGTGCTTTGGAGCAGGGAGGGAGGGAGTGATGGGGTCTCCACACCACCACAGGCAAGGACCTCTCTGTCCTCTCTCTAGAGTTCTCTCCAAGCCCTTCACCAGCCAAGGTCAGAAAAGCTCCTCGTGAATTTATATCATGGTAAAATTACTCATTTACAAAAAAACACTGCTGCAGATAGGCAAGTCCCCACAAAACCATGCCAGGGACTCTCTAGGGCAGACCCTGCTGCTTGGAATAACGAAGCCCTGATTACTGCAGCACAAAGGGGTACTGGGCTTGCCAGAGGCCCACTTTTAATGAACTTCATCACCATCTAAAGTTGGCTGAGAGAACGCAAGTCAGATTTCGCCAATGAATTGGAATTGATTACTTCTCAAAATCCAGGCCTCAGCTTGCAAGAAACACATGCTAACACACCCAACATTTGAGGGTTAGTTTGATTTCTTGGAGAAAAAGGAATTCTTTGCAGCTTGAGATAATGATGGATCAGCCTTTTCCAGATTCCCAGGACACTGGACAGCAATGGTATTTCTTGAGGGCTCTGGGAAGATGGAGTAAGCTTTGGCAGTCTCAGAGTTCAGACCACGCCTGGAGCGCCTTTATTTATCTATCTGTTTATTTCTTTATTTTTATTCATCTACCCTTGTTTCTATCTGTCTATTGGAACTCAATAACACCTACTGAGGGTTGATTATATTCCAGGTTAGGATGTCAGAGATGAGATGGCCCCTGTCCCCTGAAGGAATGAGGCCCCTGACAGGTAGTTACAAAGGCTCTTCCTGGAGGGATGGGGAAAGGGGCTATAGGAACTCCAAGGAGGGAGGTTCAAGGTTAGGCTGTGATGAGAGGGGACTTGCCTGGCTTGTTCCTGCTATATAGGTGTTTGGATAGCACCTAGCACAATGCCAAGTGCATCGGAGGTGCTCAATGAATGCTGACTGAGTGCAGAGTGAACAAATGGATGAGACCATGAAGGGCTGCCCCTGGAATATAATGGGGATATGGGGACACAGAGGAATGGCATCTATTGGGGAGACACTTTGCAGATGGTGAGCTCTCCAAGCCTCCTCCCACATACTATGGGAGGTGGAAGGTGAAGGTAGGTGAAGCCTCTGGAAGGGGAGGCCTGCAGACAGAGGGGAGCTGTGCTGGCCCAGGCAGAGATAAGGTCAGGACCACATGCCTTGGCCTCTTGCTGCACTCTCCAGAGTGCCAGGCCCCCCTCTGGGGTGGAGAAGGGGACTTCCCCAACACTTCCAGGCTGAGAAGACCTCATAAAGGGTTGGGGCAAATGTCCAGGCCCAGAGGGGGAGGCCATCATCATCATCAAGGGCCAGGGTCCAACATCAGGCAGCAGCCACCCCAGTGCAGACCAAGCCAGAGAGAGTGGTGGGCGCTGACAGGGAGGGCTGCGTGCAGCTAGCTGAGCCATGCAAAGGGAGAAACAGAGTGGACAGGGCCAGCAAGGGCCACAACGAGAGTGAGAGAGGGAAAAGGGAGGGAGGCAGATGGGAGGGGAAATGGACAGGGAGGTGGTAAGTGAAAGAGAAACCCAAAAGTAAATGGGATCATAAGGGACAAATAAATGAAAGAAAAACTGTCAGAGGGAGACAGACATAGACTGGAAGACAGAGACATAGGTGGAAGGAGACAACAGCCAGCAGTCATGAGGCCAGTCTGAGAAAGCCAATGGGTGCCTCCTGCCCCTGCAGGAGGCATATGGCCCAACCCTTCCCTAGGGATAGGACCCCCCAGCCCTCCTGCTCCAGTCCCGGCTGCAAGTAGATGCCTGTCTATTGGAGTCAGTTCTGTTCAAATCCTTAGATAGATAGATCTTAGAAAGATCTCTCCTGAGCCTGACACAGGCTGTCCATTTTAGAGACACCCCATCCCTGACTCAAGATGAGCACATGGCATGTATTTCTCAGACCTTTCCATGGGGTCAAGGAAGCATCATGGGGACTCTGTGACCCAAGATCTGGCTGAATGTCAAGTTCAAATTTCTTCATTTTTCTGAGCCTCTGCTTCCTCTCCTGTTCAACAGAATACTAAGTAAACATCTAACAAATTGCATTTCATCCTAAGAGTGGTAGCAACTATGCACTTACCCTGCCAGACAAGCTGGCCCTCTCTGGGTCAATTTGCAGAATGTCTGTTCCAGTCATAGTCTTCCCTAAAGACAGCACAGCACTGTCCCAAATAGGATGGCTAGTCTTACTTATTTTTAATTTTCCCCTAAGCCAGGGAAAGCCTGTCATTACCCTCCCTTCTATTTAACCTATAGATAGCTATATGGTTTCTCCAGAGCCTGCCAGAAGAGTCCTTTTTCAATTAACTTAAAATTCTTTCTTAATGAGCAGTAGCATAAGGTAACAGACACATAAAGTTGGAAGGAGCCTTGGACATCTTCAATTCAACCAGAAAATTCTGTAGCTGAGGACAGCAGGCACAGAGAGGTGAGGTTAAAAGCTACAAAGTCACCCACTTTAACAGAGACATTGGGACTTGAACTTAGCTCTCCCTATTCCCAGGCCAGGGTTATTTGCACAGAACCATCATCATTCATTTGTTTGCTGATTAATTCACTCATTAAACAGTGTTTGGCCTTCAATGCATGTCTCTTGGTTTTGAGTTCCCAGGGACCTTCCCCTTTTGTTGGTGCCAGCAGCCCATTTCTGTTGGATAACTATCCCTGTCCCATCTCATGTGGTCCTGGAGGAAAAGGCACCCATACTGTCCCCTCCCACTCCAGAATACTAGGGTGGAAGGCAGCAGGAGTTGATACTCTGGCATGGACTGTCCATCTCCTGCACATGATCTATAGGTAGACAACTGACCCAGGAAGGCCAACCAGCTTTCCTTGAGGCTAATACATGGATCACCAGGGAGAAAGATTCCACCATTCCTCCCCAGCCTGCCCTCCCTGGGATGCTAAGCTGTGAGGCTGAGATTCCACTTTAGGGTTGCCACCTTCCATCTTTCTAGCTTCTGAGAGAGAGCCTGCCCACAGAAGAAAGCCAACACAGAGGTTGGCAGAGCCAAGAGTTCCAAAGAGGCAGTCCTAGGAGCAGCTTTAGAGCTGTGGATCCAGCTGCCTCCATAAGGAGCCCCATCTTCAAGGGAAGACAGCCACCAAAAATTACATGTGACAAAGCCATAAAAAGACAAATAGCACCCTTCTTTCAGGCTGATGCTAATGTTATCTCATTTAACCCACAAGACAAGTCCATGAAGTGGACTTGTCATCAAGCCCCTTTGACTGGTGAATTAACTAAGGCTTGGAGAGGTGAAATGTCTTGCCCTAAATCTTCAGTCATATACCCAAGGAGGAAGCTCTGACAAGTTCAAAGCCAGGATGTTTCCCGTATTCCACGCTTACGTTTTCTGTGATGGAGAGGAGTTTGGGGGGCAGTGGGAGCCCAAAGGAGCAACCTTGGCCAAGCTGGGGCAGAAGAGAAGAAGGAAAGGGGCTCCCTTGTTAGGAATATGGACAGTGAGCTCTTGAACTGTGTCTTGAAGAATAAGCCCAAGTGAATAGAGCCAGGAGTGGGAGGAGAGTGCCTTCAAGAGAGAGGCCCACAGGTTGGCTCTGACATACACAACCTGTTTTATCAAGCCGCAAGCGGCAACCACCAAAACTGTGCAAAAGTTACTTTTCAAAGAGACCTCTCTGTCCCTCTCTCTTTTTTTCCCCCTCTTTCTCTTTCTCTCTGCTCAATTCCTGCCAAAGGCATCGGAAGTTTGGAGTCTGAGTTCCCGGGTGATCTGAGGCGACAGGAAAACTCTGGCAGGCATTGCATCTGTATTCCAGGGAGCCTCGCTGCGGCATTACTTAAAAGGCGTTCCACAACCTTTTGCCGCTGCTTTCTTTAATGGCTTTAGCAATTTCGATATTTTGGTTCAGTGTCACTATAGAAAAGCTTTGCAATTCTAGCTCGGGAATTAGAAGATATATTTGTAATAAGAATTACTAACCACTGTCAGCTGGTGGGCCCGTGTCCATGCATGAAAATGATGCCATTAGCTTTCATGACTGTGGGCAAAATGTAAAGATCATGGATCATATAAGAGACTGGGAAGAGAGGGAGGGAAAGAGAAACCAAGCCCACACTCAGGGGACTTCTGGCAGTCAGGGTGAGACCGCTAACATGTGTGCATTTAGCCCTTTGATGAGGTAGAAAGCTCAATACTACTTGTCTTTGCAAATACTAATTTCTCCCCCTTATTTTATCTAACTGCTTTCTCCAATAATGTTGATGAATCATGCAATTGCATTTTAATGAGGTGATTGTAAAGTCTGAGAGAGAGTGAGGGGGAAGGAGACAGAGGAGCAGAGGGAAACAGCAGCTGTCCCTCTGCGCCCAGGTCCCTGTAGGTCCAGGACATTGGAGTGATGCCCAGCCTGGCCCTACTGGAGAGCTGGGCTACCCAGGAGTATGAATGGGACAGGTCAGAGCTGGAAAACAGCTCCTGCTCTGCCATTTCCTGGCCATGCAAGCTTTGGCAGATTGCTGATATTCTCAGGGCCTTCATTTCCAGTAGAATCCATTCCCTTCCAATAGGAGAAAATAGGGCTGCATATCTGCTATGCTGCAGGTGTTGGGGATACTCTAGTGAATGAAAGTATCAAACATTCCTGCATTCATAATACTTAGGCGTTAGTGGGATGAGAACAGTAATAACCCCAATGGCATAAGCTTGGATGAGGGTCATATGAGATAAACACAGGGCCAGGAACATAGGCCTGTTTCTTCCACTCTTTTTTTCATTTGATATAGTTTGAATATGTTTGTCCCCCAAAGCTCATCTTGAAACTTAATCCCCATTGTGACAGTGTTAAGAGGGTGGGAAATCCTATTATGGTTAATGAAAGGTGGGACCTTGAAGAGGTGATTAGATTGTAAGGACTATGCCCTTGTGAATAGATTGATCCATTCATGGAGTAATGGGCTTGGTTCTGATGGCTTTATAAGGACAGCAAGTGAGCTCTTTAGCTCTCTCTCTGCTCCTGACATTTTACCATGTGATACCCTGCATCACTATAGAGTCACCACCAGGAAAAGGCCCTCCCCAGATGTGTTCCCTGGACTTTGGACTTCCCAGCCTCTAAAACTGTAAGCAATAAATATTGCTTCTTTACAAATTACCAGTTTCGAGTCTTTCTGTTATAAGCAACAGTGACAGACTAATACACCATTTATGTGTCTCTGTCCAACAAGAAAGGAAATTCTCTTTAGCACCCTTTTCTAGGTAGGGAAGATAATGGGAGTCAGAGGTTGTGCAGATTTATCAAGGACAGAAAGCTTGCAGGGTGCAGCTTAGAGCTGAACTGTTGGGCTCAGAAACCTGTTAACTTTCCCATCATCAGATTTTTTCAAGTCAAAGTCAGTTCCCAGGTCTGAGTTCCAGGAATGGGGACTTTTCTCATCACAATGAGAAATGTGGAGGTGGCAACAGGGAAAGCTGTGGCATGGTACCCAACCTCACCCTATAGAGTAAGGAAAGGAGAAAACAGATATGCAGACTGAGAGTGGAGTGTGGGAAGTGAAGGATGTGTACCAGACTGAAGCATTCACCAGAACAGAAGAAGAGGCATGGGGCAGAGGCCTTGATATGCCCAGCCCACTCCAGGGACTCAGGTGAGTCACTCTGCATGGTCCTTGACCTAAGAGGTCATGCTGGTCATTGGTACATGTGTCCCCTTTCACCACTGCTTTTAAATTACAATGGTCCACTGGGCTAACTTCCAACTCATCTTATAAACAATTCTTTCTTTTTAAAAAGTGATTTCTGGTTTAGGATTAATAATATAGATCGAGGAGCTTGTCGTAAAATACAAAATAAACACATAAATTTAAAAAATATAATATTTGAAAGACATATAGTATCTCATGTGATACCCTTGAAAAGATTCCTTCAGACCTGTATATACACGTGAGAAAAAAATGACACCCAGAAAACTTAAGCAATGCGTCTAATCTCACCAGCTGTTTCGTGGCAAGCCTGAAATTCAAGCCCAGGATTCTTGACATAAAATCCAGCAGGCATCTCACCACAAAGGATCCTCTAATGTGTGAAGGGGCATGGATTAAATGTCCTTAAACACCAGCCAGGTGCATTGCATATGCAGCTGCATTAAGGCTTCACCATGGCCACACAATGCAGCGTTTCTCAGAATGTGCTCCTCAGGGCACCCACATGGCACCTGGTCTCCCTGAGAGCTTGTTGGAATGTAAGCATCAGAGCCCATCCCAGACCTATTGGCTCAGAGTCTCTGAGGACAGGCCTGGGGATATGCATCTTCTTTAACAAATTTCCCAGGGATTTTTGTTGGCGGACCACTACAACAACAACAAACAGGGTGGTATTGTCTGTTTACAGATGAGCAAAGTGAAGACCACGGGAAATCAGTATCTTGCCCAGTTTATATAGTGTTGGATCGTGGATTCATTTTCCAGTCTTTGTGATCCCCCCAACCATGAGCCAACTAATAGATTCATTTACTCAGTGAACACTTGTGAAGCATCTACTAAGTCCAGGCAGTGTTCTAGGTCACATTGGCACATGAACACAAAATCTATATACTTCTCCATTTCACTGAATACCTGCTCTAAGAGAAATCAGCAAGAAAAGGTGGGGATGAGGCAGAAAGAAGGGCTTCCGGGCTGAAAATGTGTTGCATATGGAATCATTTGTAGAAGCAATGATAGATATTGAATGCCCCAAGAAAATGTGTTAAGCTATGTTAATTTATTTAATCTGCCAATAAGCTCTGAGGAGGTATTACTATTATCCCTAGTTCAGAGAAGGGGATACCGAGAGCAGGAAGGTTAAGTGAACGGTCTGGAGTCCCATAGTGAGTGAAAGGTGAGCCAAGCCGTCTGATTTCAGAGCACACACTCTTGATCCCTGTACTAGGAAAGTCCTTAGTCACCAGCTGAGCTCATGAAACAAGCAGGCCCCAAGAACCAAGTTCATGGGCTAATATCTTCCAGAAGTGTGTGTAACTCATTAACGGTTTCCCATAAAAGAGACAATGTTAATTCCTATAACTTAATACAACAATGTAATAATCATTATAACAGCAATCAACATCAGCAGAACACTTAAATGAATTACTGATGACTTTCCAGCACCTTAAAGAAAAACACATTTGAGCAGCCAATCCCACGAGGAAACAAAAGAGACATACCATAATTAACAAGCTAATCTATGGTAAGTGGGTTATTGTGTTGAGGGGAAGGCATCCCACACTGCATGTTCGGATTTCTATCAGAAGGCCAGGTACAACGCTGGCAGGCTGCTGAGAGTTCCAGAAATGGACACAAGACATGGGTCTGTAAGACCGACTACTTCTATCCATCCTTCTAATCCATCCCTTCCTCCCTTACTTCTGTTCCTCCTTTTTTCCTTTATTAGTGAGGATCCAGTCAGAAGAGAGAAGCCAACCCAGGTAGTTGAACAGAGAGAATTTAATATAAAGACTTGTTCACTAGAAATAAAGTTGATAACAAGGTAGCTGAAGGGGTAAAAAGACAACCCTAAGATATCAAAGTTCAACCAAATGCGGGAAGCAGACACCACCCCCAGGGCTGGGAAAGAAAGAGAAGAGGTTGAATTAGGAAGCTTGTGGGGGGCCGGCCGGGTGGCGCACTAGGTAGAGTGTGGCACTTGGGAGTGTGGCGGTGCTCCCGCCGAGGGTTCGGATCCCATATAGAGACTGGTCCGCTCACTGGTTGAGCGTGGTGTGGGCACGACACTGAGGGTTGCAATCCCGTTAACGGTCATGAAAAAAGACAGAAAGGAAAAAAAAAAAAAAAAAAGGAAGCTTGTGGAAGGATCCCATGGAGCTGGGGCCCAGACCTTTGAGGAGATGATATCCACTGGCTGGGGCAGGCATTGCCAGGGGGTGCGATAGGACTGGTCTATACATGTTGAAAAAAATGCAAAATGCAATCAGCTGCACAGGGAAGAACTGCCCTGCCAGGGAGGAGCAGCAACATTAAGGCACAGACCAGGGGAACCGGATCTAACAGGAAGCCTGGAGGAAGCAACCGTGAGCAAGGGAGCTGTGTTCCCTCCTCCAAAAGCATTTCCATATTAAGTGCTGTCTCTCTTTCTCTCTCTGAAAAATGAATGGATTTTGGCATCAGAGAATGCTTGGGGGTTTGGTTTGCTCAGACACTTTATGCTATACCAGGCCTAAAACCACAAACAAATTTTATTATATTTAACACATCTGAGTACTTGGTCTATGCTAGTGAATCTATCATGTCATTCAATATACCTCAAAGTTCTTGAAATTCAGCTGTTATCATTTCGACTGTAGAGTGGGAAATCCACCACTGCTATAGGTTTAATGCATCCCCCAAAAGTTCATAGATTGGAAACTTGATCCCCATTGTAATGGTGTTAAGAGGATGGAAAATCCAATTATGGTATTTGATAGGTGAGGCTTTTAAGAGGTGATTAGCTTGTGAGGACTGTGCCCTCATGAATGGAGTGATCCTTTCTTAGAGTAATGGGTATGGTTCTGATGGCTTTGAAAGGAGGTCAAGTGAGGTTAGCTCTCTTGCTCAGACCATTCTTACAATATGACGCCCTGATCACCATGGGATATTGTAGAGAGCTCTCACCCAGAACAAGGCCTTCACCAGGTGTGTTCCTTGGACTTTAGACTACCCAGCCTTCTAAACTGCAAGAAATAAATTTCATCTTCTTTATAAATTAAGTGTTTCATTATAAGCAAAAGAAATGGACTAATATAACCACTTGGGGGGCTGAGTAGGTTGTCCACTGTCACAAAACTCATCAGACACAGGCCTGAAAACTTGCAAACAGCCCTCTTCTGGGAGTCCCCATCCCAATCAATACATTTATCCTGATCATATTCACATTTTAGCAGTTATCGGTGACCTGCTACTGCATGCAATGTTCCAATGCCCTGCACATGGGGGATATGCACAGAGCATAAGAGACATAAGACACAGAGCAGCCCCCTAGAAACCTCCATTCCAGGGAGAGCATGAGACAGCTGTCAAACTGCATCCTCGTTTCGTGCAGCGCAACAAATGCCCTAAAGCATCTTTCATGGCGAGGTGGTCTTCAGAGATGCTCTAGGGAAAAAGTCCTCTGTCTTGTCAAATGCATTTAGAAAACGCTGCTAACTCAATTCCCTTTGGGAGAGTCACCTTTGCAGCGTGACATCGCAAAAGCTCTGGGAGAAAGTATGGCCTGCAGTGAGAAAAGGTATTCAATTTGGTTCAACCAAGTGTTTTACAAACATACATCACAAGTCTTGTTTGCCCACAACATTTATTAATATTCCGTGGACATAGCGTTTTGTGTTGCATACTTTGGAATGCTACTATAGGTAAGGGGAGGGTACTATGGGGCAGAGAGGGAAAAGGGCACTGTTGTACTTCTCCAGAGTAGGTTTAGGCCGTAACCTCTGACCCCAGAGACTGGGAGGTGGGGAGCTACCTGGGATGATGGAGAACCAGAGTTCAGACGGGGATATCTTCGGCTGAAAAGGGACAATGTCAAAAGTGTAATTGGGAGTGGACACCCAATCCTTTATGGGGGAAAGCAGTGACAAGGAGACAGGAACACAGTATAGCTGGGAAAATCTCACTAATTATCCCAGACAGCAGTGTTTCAACCTGATGCCCTCTGAAATGCTTACTGTGTGGCATCTTCAAGACTCTTCTTATGCCACCTGTATAACTGGCAAAAATTAATATGCAGAATGTATTTTTAAAAATCCTACACATCACTGAGGATAAGACAAGCAACCCAATACAGAAGCAGACACAAGAAAGAAAGAAGCAAATCTCAAAAGAAAAAAAAAAGCCATCAAATAAAAGAAAATATACTCATCTTGGCAGTAATCAGTGGAATGCAAATCAAAACAAGATACCTGTTTTGCTCTTTTATTTTCATCAGATTAGCCAAAAATAATTAAATAGATAAATTTGATGCTACTGAATGGTGATAGTAACATAAGATGGTCTGGCCTCTTTGGAGAGCAACCTGATATTTGTATTAAAATTTAAAGTGTGCATACCCCTGTCCCAACAATTTCAGATCTTAGGACCTATTGAACATAAATGCATGATGAGATGTAAGGTTGTTCACTGCAGTATTGTTTGCAATAGCCTAAAATTTGAAAGAACCGAAGTCCCCATTCTACGGAATACCAAATAGCCTTTAAAAAGAATGAGCTAGATCTGTAATATACTAGCAGTATATGCAGTGAAAAGGTAACATATCATTATGCAGAAGATCAAAGCACGAATTTTTACACACAAAAAAATAATAATTATATAAAAATCTTAAAAAATGGTCTGGAAGGAAACACCTCAAACTGATGTTAGCAGTTGCTTCTAGGGATGGGGGCGGCCTTGGGGTAAAAAGTCAAAAAAGGCCCAAGCTTTATCTGCAGTATTTGAAGTTTTACAGTGAGAAAGTATTTCTATGTTGCTTACATACTTACTTTTTAAAGAAAAGCAGTTTTATGTTTTATGTGAAATAATAAACTATTATATGGCACGAAACAAAGGCTGACTTCTCTTTCAGCTGACACAGAGCAAAGAGGTTAGAAACATCTGTCCATGAATGGAATGACCCTTTGTGGCTATCATCTATCTATTTAGTACTCACTGCTCCTGCACATGGGAAGAAAATAGCTTTCCTAGAGCACCTACTATGTACCGAGCTCAGTGGAGAGCACTTTGCAAGTATTCAGCTGTCTAATTTCACCAAACCTTATGGAGTTAACATCGTTAGGCTCTACAGATGAAGAAGACTCCCAGAGCTTATTTTTGACAAAGCCTGGTATGAAATCCAGATGTGCCTGAAAATACATACAAGATCTTTCCAAAAACTACAAACCTCATATTATTGAGCTATGTATATATGTGCCCCTGTACTGATGGTCTCCTTGACTTAACAATGGGATTATATTTATCAACCAATCATGAAGTCAAAAAATCCTAAATTGAGCCATCGGAAGTTGGAGACCATCTGTATATTTATCTATAGCCTATCGACCTATCTATCTATCATCTAGCTAGCTAGCTAATCTCTATAACCACAAGTAGTTGTGTTTATACCAGGGATTCTTAATTAGTGGTCATTTTGCCACCCAGGGGACACTTAGCAATGTCTGGAAGCATTTTAAATCATCACTACTGAGGGGAGAAGGATACTACTAGCATCTAGGAGGGGGAAGCCAGGGATACACAAGACAACCCCTCACAACAAAGAATTATTCAGCCCAAAATGTTAAAGTGCCAAGGTTGAGAGACCTTGGTCTGTACCAATAAAAATGGCCTGATATTAAACATCTTCAGGAAGGTTCTGACAAGGTCAGTGTGAAATGCCCAACTTATGTTTTGTCTCCAAACCCAGATTTGGCTGGCTCCCACAGCCAGATAATATATGGCTATGAAAAGTTATTGCTCAATGCCCTTTGGGCAAAAGTCAGTCAAGTTCTCTCTCTAGTTTCTTGGGAAACCAAATAGAGCAGTGGTGTCCAGCGCATTCAAAGACAATGCCCCTGAAACAGAGGTAAAGGTTAAAGAGCAGGTGAAAATAGTCTCTTTGATTTTAATCACCCACGAAGAAAGCTTATGGAAGTTCTAACTCATTATACCATACAGTGCAAAGGATATTAATAAGTAAACAGAAAGAGTACATGTTGTGTTTATATTCTATCTTTTGTTTTGATCAAATAGAATTTTGACTTGAGTGTTTGAATAAATAGTCTGAGTATTTATCAATTCTCCTTTCAATATGAAATCTTCTCATTTTCTGTCTTTTTAAGTCTATTTCCAGTAGTAAAAATATGCCAGTGGTAATTAAAACTTAATTCTATCCCTGCTTCCTTTTTTTTTGAAAAACAAAAGGAAATATTATCTTCTGTAAGGCTCTCAAGAAATAATAAAGTCTTCATATCTGTCCAGAATAACAGTAATTCCAAATAAATAAGGTATGGAGAAAAAACACCAGAAATGCTGTGAAGTTAACTGCTGTTTTTCAAGAAGCCTCTCCCTATGAGAAGCAGTAATTAACGGACCTGCTATTGAGGATGGTTTCTCCGTAGCTAGCAGCCATGCATTGCAGACATGAGAAAGGCAGATTGCTTCCATTCGAAAACAGTATCCACTAAAACCAAATGATGGAAGAGACCGCCGTGTTTTCTGGTATGGTCACCATAACCAGATGGGGTTCCATGAGTTGCTGTTACTCTTTTAGCCCAGTGAAGGGAATGTGCTATCGATGGTCCTGAAAAGTGTGCATCTGTGCTTTCCTGAGCCAGAGACATCTGTGGTTAATGGATTGGTGTGTATCTGGAGGGAATGTTCTCCTAGAGATTAGTGTCTTGTCCATAGGAGGCAGCACGGTTTGGGGGCCAACCCTTCTTTTTCTTACTTGTCTAGCGGGCTGCGTAGAAAGGGAACCTCTTAGTCTTCTGTTTTACTATGATCACCTCGTGACTAGGGGGTTCAATGATACTGAGAGGTAGCAGTTAGGTCAAAGTCGTAGGGCTTCTACAGACGCCCACACACCTTGACCTTTGAAATGTGCAATGCCCCACCCCCTCTCAAGTCCACCCCTCACTCTTCTCTTTCTTGCCCTCCTCCTGGAAAGCTGACCCCTTTGGACTGTACTGTGGGACTCCCTTGCCTTGTGGCATCTTTTTGGACGTGGCCAAAGGGGAGCCTGGCAAGAGACTGGAGAGAGGCAGAAGAATGAGGTCAGGGTATTTAGTTCTCAGTCCCCCTTCCTGCAGGGTTTCCCCCAGATGGCTCTGCCCTGCCACACCTACTGTCATGGCATCCCTCTTCTTGACACTCTCTCCTTCCAGGTGCTGGTGACCTTTCTTCTGTTTGCCTTATTGGCCTAGGGACAATAATGTCTCCCCCTTTGTTGCCAGCTCTGGGTACTGTATGATCCCTTGTGGTTTCCCCTACACCCTGCTCATACCTTTATAAAGAAGGCCTTTATTGAGCTCCTCCAAGGATGTGATTTGAGTGTACCATCCATATCCTGCCGGGGACAGACTGATTTTCCCTTGTCTCTTTAAACCTGATGTTTAATCCCCCTCTGCCCATCTCCATGCCATGGTCTCACTCCAAGCTGTGTCTCTCTATAAACCTGATTTCACCTGAGGGGTTCAGTGTTCTTAGCCTTTGAGCACCCTGCAAGCAATTCCACTTCATAAGTGTTTCCATACCCAGACTGCACTCAGGATCAACGCACTGTCTCAAGTCATTGCCCCAGCCCCCCGGAATGAGAACAAGAACCAGAAACTAGGAGAAAGAGAGGCTAGGATATAACCCCTAGTGTTCATTCTGGGGGTGGGACAGTGCAGGTGAAAGAAGCAGGCCTGAAGCAGGCGGGGAATTCTGACTTTCTGCTTTGGGTCAGATTGAGACTAATTTGCATAAGGAGTGAGAGTTATTTGTCAGAGGGTTAAGATGTTTCTCGTGGAGTCAGAAGTCAAACTCAAAGTTTTCTAAAATTTTTTCTAATTTAAGATCCTAACTCCGCGTGCCATATTCCTTGAGCCAGGACGCATGGCCTAGGAGTTAAATCGACTGTCCATCCGTCATAGTCCCAAGAGAGAAAAACTAACTCTTTTATTTGTCTGTTTCTTTTATTTTCTCTACAGTCTTTCGCTGAGGCATGAAAACAAAAGCCCCTTCTCTTTTACATAAGGTGGATGCTGAGTCATGGTGGATCCTTACATCTAAACTGCTCTCAAGAGAAACGTAATGCACGTTTGCTTCTGCTTTTCCTTCTCCTCTTCCTTCTTCTTCTTCCTCCTCCTCTTATTATTCCTTTTTCCTCTTTTTCTTCATTTTGCAAAGAAAATCAGTGATGCCACCCCAGTGACACCAGTCAGTAAGCCACTAAACAAAAGAGCTAAAATGCATGACTGATGTGGGAGAGCAAGTAATTGTCCCACAAGCAGATCCTGAGCCCACACTGCTGTTTTAGAGAGCAAGTTGATTGAAACATAAAGTTGGGGAGCCCCCCACATAAACAGAGTCAAGCACGCTGGCTCCACAAGGTGGTTTCACTACAGTAGCCGACATCTCCTATACAGAAGTCCTCCTCCTCCTCCTCCCACTGTGACTACTATAAATTTACTAAATTTTATGGCACGGAAACAACTGAGGAGAGACATCGTGCCACCAGCATCCCTGAAATTGCTGTCATATCTAGGAATACAAGACAGGCTTTCCCTGAATTGGAGAACAATTGGGCCTTGGGTTGGAGGGCTCATCCCAGCTTCCAGGAATCTTAAAGAAATGCTCTACTTTAATTCTCATCTCTGGTCTTTCCAACTATTTCTACACCTGAGACATTAGTTACAAGGTCTGTTAAAAGAATAGCCATTTCATCTTTGTGAACTGTTCCAGAAGAAACTCAATGGCCTTACCATATTGGTATTCTACAGAATGGCTTCGGGACCTTCGGGCAAATGTGTGCCTCGGTCAATACTCATTAAGTGATTTTACATACAGGAACACCTAAATAACTAAATCAATCTACTGCATAGAATGAGAGTAAATAACAATAGAGGAGCCTAGAAAAATGCCCCTGAGGAGTTAAAATAAGGATCATAATGTCTCTTAACTGACTCTCAAATAAGAATTCTTTATGGTCTCATGTGGTGCCATTTAAAAAAATGTAATGTCTGTGGGCAATTATTTTTCACATACTCCTAATGAAAGTGGTTGGTTGCTTTTCTAGGGCATAGCGGATTAGAAGGTGTACATTTAATGGGTAAGGCTTGGAGGGGAGGAAGAGAGTCAGACCTAGCTCAGAAAGAAATTATGGGGGTTGGGGGAGTGGGTGAGAGGGTGAGAAAGTGGAGAAGTTTAAGATTGTCTCAAAAACTCTGTGTCAAGCTGGGGCACTTAAACGCTCAGAAGCAAAAGGCTACATATGCTCGGAAGTTTCTCAAAGAATCATTATATTGGAGGAGAATGAAAAAATGGGAAATTAAAATGAGAATCCTAAATTATCACAAAAATGAAATGAAATAAAAATATGTTGCAAATACTTTAATAAAAAGACAGGAAAGTTTACAATGTCTTTCTCATCTTCCCCCTCAACATCAGTGATTCGTTTCTGTGATGTCTGTTCTGTTCTTTGTTGGCTCCAATACAAATTTGAAATCCCACTAAGACTTCCTGAGATTTTTTTATTTTCTATTCTTATCTCAAGGAGCTCTCTTTGCACCTCTGCATTTATCTTAATCTCTTGCCTCCCATACACCATCCTGATTCTTTCTCAGAGTGGCTGACCATTTCCAGGACATGCCTCAGACATCTTATATTTTTCACTGATCTTAGAAAACATAATTTTCAGTGATTTACTTTTTCTTTGAATCTTCAGAGCAATGCTTCTTTTCTATTAGGTATAGATCCCCACTTTGGTTTTATTTATTTATTTATTTACTTACTTACTTACTAACTTACTTATTTACCTCATTCTAAGTTGGGAAGAATAAAACTAAGCCCTGTACTTTCTAAGAACCAGGAAAAGTGGTACAAATGGTGTCACCCAGATTCCCTGGAATATGGGCCACTGTCAATCATTCAGTGGGTTTATTTGATTTTCTCCTGCTCACATGACTGGGTTTCCTGACACTGCCACTTTTTATCATGCAATGAAGTAATGCAGAATGAAACACCTCTTGCCACCACTTTTATTTCTGCATCTCTCTGAGTTATTACTTTTCTGTCTTTGAAAGTAAATAGCAATAGAGAAGTTAATTGAAGCACCAGCCATGAGTTGGACTCTGGAACTACTGGGTTGATAATGAATTTCACACCATGTTCATGGATGGTCACCTATTATTCTCATGAGTGAAACTACTGAGACTTCAAGTGAGGTTAGATGGTGAGGTTCAGTCTCAAAGCTGTGTGTGTGCATGCACGAGTAAGAGAAAGAAAGAGAGGGAGAAAGTGTATGTATATATGAAGGTACTTCAAAAATTCACGAAAAGATTTGTATTATCTTTTAATTCTATTTTTCCATGAACTTTTTAAAGTAGCCTCATGTGTACATGCATATGAATACATACGTGCAGAAGAATGAGAGAGAGAGATGACTTGATAGATGCAGAGACTGATTTTCCTCTAGGTTCACTGAGCTGTAGGGCCTGTGTGGTTTTGAGAATGTGATTCTCAATCCATTCCATAAACCTAGCAGCACAAGGTCCTACAATCTCTTAACTTTATGCTCTTTTACTAGTTTGTATTTTTGCATCTTCAAAGGTATTTTAATAGAAAGGTGGACCAGACATACGTAGTCTATGGCATTACTAACTTGCTCATATTTTGCCTGTGCTCTGAAAGAATTCATAAACCATAGACTGATCTGATCTGTAAAAGTCTGAGAGAGCCCATCAATGACATTGCCTGCCATTTGAGACAGTATGCTTTCATTTTCTTCTGCGGTCTATTCAATGAATGAGTTGTGTGCAAGTTTGTTTTGAGCCAATTTTAGTTATTTCTATTTCTCCCCTAAATAATAAATTTTATCAAAATTTTGTCAATGCAATATCCTAGAGTTGTGTATTGTAATTGTATTATCTTAATTTTAAAACTTCCCTATATTTAGAATCATCTGATCTCTCATTTTTAATTTTCCTTAAGGGTGAATTGTAATGTCCTATTGTTTATTAAATTATTGGAAATTGATCTAGTTGATGTATTTTATTTAGTTTTGAATGATGGAGAAGAGAGAGAAAGGAAGAATTTGGACACCACTCCTAAAATAATTTATCTCTTCTATTTTCTAATTATTTTCTATTTCAATTTATTTTTGTTCTTATCCTCATATTTTGCATTTACCTAGTTCCCTTAGGCTGGTCTTAGGTTCTCAGTGTAACATCTTAAGTTGACTAAATAGTTTATTCATATTTCTTCTTATTTAATAAGGAATTGACTTACTGTTATGAATTTGGAGTGTAGCTTTGGCAGTATAACATACATTTGCAATGAAATATTCTTACCTTTATTTCTAAATAATCAGCACTTTAGAGCCTATCATTCTTTAGTCCAAAATTATTCAGAGAGGAATTTTAATTTTCATTCTTGTTTTTATTTTTATTCTTATTTTGTATTTGTCTGACATTAAATTTGAAGAGTTAATTTTATAATATGTCTGCTTTAAGGAATTTATTATACTTATTGTTGAGGCTTAGAATAAGGTAAAATTTTATACATCTTCCATGGAAGCTTAAAGAACATATTTTAATTTTAATATATGCATATTCTTATTCATTATTTTATTTAATTTATCTGTTTATTTTTAGTCTATCTTATCTGCCAAGGGTAAGAGAGTTGTGTTACTGTCTCCCAAAACAAACGCATTTCTGTAAATTTCTCATTTTATTTCTGTCATTTTTAGCTTTATATATTTTGATGTTATGTTATTCAGCAAATAAATTTTCATGACTGTTGTATCTTCACTGTGGATTGTAAAATGACACTCATTGTCTCCTTTAATATTATTTGGCCTGGAATAAAGTTTGTCTGAACTAATGCTGCCAGCCCTGCTTTCTCTGTTTTCACATTTCTTCAATAATATTTTTAATCCTTTTTTTCGACCACCTTTGTCCTTTCGTTTCAGGCAACACCAGGTGGAGATCTACTGCTGAACCCAATAAGAGAGGTCTGGATTTTTCAAGTGTTGGGAAATATTGTTAATGATGCAGAATCTTTTAAAATGATCTAAAAATTGACGACAGAAACCTTTCATTGGCTGCTGCTGCACCGTCTCTGTGTGGGTTCCTCGGGGAGACAAAGCTATGAGTTGCCAGCCCTGTGCTTCAGCTCACTCCTGGCTACTGGTTGGAATGCCCTGGTTAAGCCCACATGTCTCGGGGCCATAGAGTCAGTTTTGAGAACACAAATAAAATGAGAGAGGCAAATAAGATGTTATTACTAGGTAAAATCTTGGTCTTTACAGTAATAATATTATCTATCAGGTACTTCAAGTATTTTTCTTCCCACTTCCATCTTCTCCTGTCCTCTCAACGTAAAAGTGGGGAGATAACACAGTTTTGTTGGTAGGGGGATAAAATTGCAGAAAACTGGAGAAACTCCTATTATAGATTTTAGATGGCATCCTCTTTGTCCCAGGCAGGCTTAGACAAGGATTTTGTGTGCAATGCCGTGGGGGATGTCAGGCATCAATACTACACATGAAGAGATCTGCCGTAAGTACTTTATATGTACTTAAACCACCTGTGCCTCAGTTTCCTCATCTGTAGAACAAGGATTGAATGAGGCAATGAAGCACATATAGACAACATAGAGCAGATCTCTTGGCACATAGTACCTGACGGGCAAGAGTTAGCCAGCATTGGTGCTGTCTGACGTGGCCATCTTGTTTTATACCTCCTTTTCATCCTGCTTAACTATTTTCCCTATTAAATGTATTTTTATTTTTGGGGCTACATTTTGTTTTTGCTCATTTTTTGCCAGTCGTTTGGAAGGAACTTACTCCTTTTAAAATTTTGCTTTGACTTACTTTTCCATGTTTGAATCACTTTTTTTCTGGTTTTCGAAATTTAAAGTCAACTCTCATGCCCTTATAAGACGAGCAATTTCGAGTGTTTATGTTTTTCATCCTCCCTCTCTAAACCCATTTTCTACTCGATTAGTACCGTGTAATTGAGAACCACCTCTTGAGAATTATATTGCCATTTGCATTCAAATTGAAAGGATATTTACAGTTTTTTTTTACTTTATATTGTTTTTTTCTCACACTCTTTTAATACCATGGTTTTCCCACTCTTGAGTCATTCATTTCAAGTCAGTTCTTAGTTGTGTGTAGATCCTATTCAAGTTCTTTTTTCCTCAAATAAGAGTTTATGGATAGCATATTTTGAAAGTCTTTCAACATTTTTCTTGTTTGGTTTTGTTTTCATGCAGTTTTTTGTTTGTTTGTCACCTTTACTCATGAATGCCATTTGGCTTGTGAAACATTCTTGGATCACATGCTTTTCCCTGAAAACTAAGTACAAGTTGCCTCATTTTCTAGCAATTTACTATGTTCTTTTAGGTGTGAATCTTTTTCATTACATTTTATAATACAGTGGGGGTTTTTGATCTCCGTATTTAGATCCTTTCAGCTTCAGAAAATTATATTTAATTAGATCCTTGATGATTGTTTTCTTTCAATTGCTCTCTTTTAATCTTTAAAAATATCTAAAACTTATGCATATTATAATTCTGTCTCTCTAATTTTTCTCATTCCTCTGACACATATTGAGTGCTCAATAAATATTTCTTCAGAGAAAGAAAGGAAAACAACAAAGGAGGAAGAAACGGAGAGAAGGAAAAAAGGAAGGAAGGGAGGGAGGGAAGGAAGGAGGGAAGGAAGGAAGGTTGTAATCCATTTGGAAACGTGTTTTCAAGTTTATCCTACCCAGCTTTGATTTCACTTTCTGCTCATTTGTCCTAACCATGGGTAGTTAGCATTTCACCTCCTGTGGCTGTTAGATTCCTTGCAAACTTTTCTTGTATCAGCCAGCTCCACTTTTTCATGTCAGACCTGTGTTGAAGTTGTTGTTTTCAAATAGTGCTTTAAGGCCCCAACTTCTTGTATTTTACTATGCATTCTATATGTTCCCCCCACACCCGACCTATACAATAAATTATTTTTAGTGTCATGTTACATTTATTTTGTTCTGTAGTGTTTCCCACCCACTTCCATTGACTTGTGTCTATTGGTAGACATTCTGAGTTATACCACATGGAATTGCTAGTCAATAGCAGGCGTTCTTCCATTCATTCAGGTACTGAAAAACCAAGGTGACATCATCTCCTAATCCATCTCTTTGGTTCTCTGACACTTTATACCAATGACTCAATGAAACATAGGAATCATCTTTATTGTGACTTTCCTGTCCCTGCCCCAACACAGCCCGCTCCCTGTTATGGGTTATGGCCTTTGAGAACCTCCCCGCCTTCACTACTTGCTTTTATTTCTTATGAGTAGACATCAGTGGGACACAAGATGAGGGATTCAACTGCCCCTTTCAAGAACAAGACATGCTTTAAATAAATAACTAACTACTTTTATTATTTGTAGAGATCCTGGGTCTCTGAGCCAGGAAGAGACAGTGTGACAGTGCGTGCCTGCATGCGTGTACATGTATCAGATAAACTAGAGAATAAATTTTCATCCTACATTCTTTCACACATGCAAAATATAGTTCTGGCATCTATTGTTTTTCTTTTTCTCCACATGCTTCTAATTCAGTATATGTTAATCCTAGAATATGCTTATTCTGATAGGACATGAATGTAGACTTAAGCTTCCCGAGGACAAGAAGTTGGCTCACAGTAGACCCAATGGCCTAGCCCATACGTAATGTTGAATGAATGAATGAATAAATAAATAAATAAATAAATAAGTTGGAATTTATTAACCAGACATTTTTTGAATATCATGGACAATATTTTTCCATAACAATTTTCTATTTATTCTATTTCTATTGGTTTCCAAACTTTTTTTTTTAATTTGTAAATTAGAAAATTATTCCTACCAACATACAGCATATGGTTATGATTTTAATGGGGATTTTTTTATTAGCCCTCTTTATAAATTTCAATATTTAAATTACTCATGTGTGATGGTAAAAGTGCTGAAATGAACAGAATTAGCTCATATGATGTTGAGAAGTTTGGTATGCACATTTAAAAGTAGCATGATTATTCCAGTTTTTAAGACTTTCTTTTTTCATGAAAGTCATTAAAGGACATTTGGAAAACAAGGGAAAAAATATTCCCACAATCCCACCACTGAAATGCAATCCCTGTAACATCTCAATATGTTCCTTTCCAGGCCTCTTTTTCAGTGTAGAGACTCCATGGCTTTGGGTGTAAAGTGATATTTAGGAACAGGCGTGGAATTTATAGTCCTACAGCTGAAACATTACTTTTATTATTTGTATCTTCCCATTTTGAAAAATAATTTCTGCTTAAAAATAATTGCTCCACAGCGCCACACCCCAAGGTGATCAAGAGAAATTAAAACCACCTGAGGGGACAGAAATTTTCAAGCGCTGCTCAGAGCACACAAGAGAGATGACTGTGTGCAGTGGGGTGTGTTGGAAGAAAGCAGAATGCCCTGTAAACATGTCTTTATAATAACTTTGTTATTCACATTCTACAAATTTAATGATTTCTAGTAACAGAAACCTGGGAAAATCTGCAATTCATAATCAAGGGTCTGACCCACAGAAATGTTATCTTGGAGGAAATCTACATGTGTCCAAAATGGTATGGGAAGAGAGAAGTTGGCTGGCAAAAAAAATGAGCCAGCTAAATAAAAACAGACAATTCTCTTGGCAAATATAAGCTAGACATTTCACCATGCCTTAGTATGAAGAAATTGGAGGATTTTTAAAATTATGGCTCTGCTTTATAATATTCAAAAGTTACATGAATTATGGGTATGCTGATTGTCTAAAAATCTCTACAAAGTTTTCATTTCAGATTGGGTTCAACCATGCTAACCCATCTTTTGACTACCTTCATTAAATCCTAAATTAGATTCCACCTTTACTCCCAGCTCCCATTCAAACTGCTCTGTTAATTATAGAAATCTGAATCAGGCCTAAAGCAATGGGATACAGGTTCAAGATTCTGATACCCAACAGGAACAGAGTAGACAAAAGACTCACCACCCATCTCACAGAAGAGGGGTCTTTCCAAATGCATTTCTGGATGACTGTGCTAATTCTTAAACATGATTAGACATAATTAGATGTGTTTTTCTTTTTTAGCTCTTAAACATGTTTTAAGTGTTATATAATATAAAACATTTTGCACCATCTTATCTACTTAACATGATATAATCCACAAATATCTCCAACTTATTAAATAGTCATCATAACTATGATTTTAATAACTGTATAACACCCCCTGCAATGCACACACCATCATCTATTTCTTCTATCACTGGAGCTCTGGTTTGAGAAAGTTACTTTGTAAAATCCCAAGGTAAAATATTCTCTGGAAAAGTTTAATGATTCATGCTTAGGGTTTAGACTTTTTGATGTTGCATGAAAACAGAAGTCTTCCATTAAGAAAGAAAATGTATTACCCAGAGTTCTAGTCTTCGTTGCTGTTTTTTGTTTGTTTGTTGTTGGCACAACTAACCAACCTTCTGATCTGTTTACATAAAGTACCTGCTTATACAGTGTAGCTACTTAGTTATATAAGTAGGTAGTTTGCATAAAGATGCCAGGGGATTGGGTACCACTTTGGAAAAGGGTGTGGAAGAGTAAAAACTATGGGCCCCGTCAAGCCCACTTCCCCTGTGGCCAATTGTCACATGTCTTCATTCCTAACTCATAGCAAGAATGTCTTCTGACAGGGCCCAGTCCTGGCAGCTGGCTGGAGGAATTGAGGACATTTGGAAAAAAAGAGCAAGGCTCTAATCACAGACAACTAGTGCTCCTTTTTTCAAAACAACAATAAATGATGATTCTCCTCTATCATATATAATTTATGTGACATTTGGCAATTTCTGAGTAAAATGAATAAAAAATAAGATGGGCAACCATGTGGAATACCTCTGGGTAAGCTTTGCTGAGAGTGACAAAATTCAAGACACAGATGTGAGTGCGCATGTATGAGTGAGCGTGTGTTTGACAGAGAGACAGACAGATGGAAGGAACAAATACGGTGTGTTCTGAGTTCCATATAAGAGAGCAGGGGTTGGTAGTGGGAGCCACATGCCATAACTAGGAGTATTTTACCACTGACATTTTTTTTTAATGAATTTATTTTTTTAATTGACACATATTGATTCTACCTATTTATGGGGTACAGATTTACATTTCGATACATGTATACCATATGTGATGTCAAACCAGGGTAGTTGGCAAATTCATCATCACAAAAATTTATCGTTTCTCTGTGATGAGAATATTTGAGCTCTTCTCTTCCAGCCATTTGAGAACATACAATAAATTACTGTTTGTTATAGGTTCCTAGCACTGCTGTACAGCACTAGAACTGACTTTTCCTATCTAGCTGTAATTTTTGACACTGACATTATTTAAAAAGTGAGTGTGTTACTACTTTCACATTCTCTGCAGACAGCACACCCCCGTGACCAACACTCAGGGCAAACCACTCCCATTTACCCAACCCCAGCATGACCCTGGCTTTCACGTGTAGTACCTCATCCTTACAAAACAAAATCAGCTGGGGTAGTTGTTAGTAACCCCATTCTAAGAATGACGAACCTGAGACTCAGAGAATTTAAATGACTTGCCCTTGGACACATGGCTAATAAGAGGTCAAGTCAGGATTTGAACTCAGAACATAATAACTAAAAAGCCCATGGTTTGTAAACTATGCTGATGCCATACAGAGGGTAACAGAGCCTTTATTCAGACTGAGGGGAAGAGAAGCAAGAAGAGGTTATATATGGAGAGAAAGCTACAGAATGACTGCTTTTATATTTTTTGGGGGCCAAAATCTTTCCCTTCTTACCTCATCACATTTTTATTTTATTTTATTTTAGTAACTATCTGCTATGGGCTGAATTGTGTCCCCTCCCCCAGAAATTTATATGTTGAAGTCCCAATCCCCAGTATCTCAGAATGTGACTGTATTTGGAATATGGGCTCTTTAAAGAAGTAATTAAGGTAAAATAAGGTGTGTGGGTGGGCCCTAATCCAGTATGACTGGTGCTCTTATAAAAAGAGGAAATTCTGACACAGACAGTGTAGAGAAAAGACCATGTGAAAACATAGGGAAAAGGCAACCATCTACAAGCCAAAAAGAGAGGCCCAAGAAGAAACTGACCATGCCAACACCTTGATCTCAGACTTCTAGACTCCAGGATTGTGAGAAAATGAATTGCCTTTGTTTAAGCCACCCAGCCTGTGGTATTTTGTTATGGCAGTCCTGGCAAACTAATACACCATCATTAGACATACATGGAAACTTCACTTTTGGGGCTGCCCTATGCTGAGACCTGGCAATGCTACTTGCCCGGGGCAATGCATTAGTAGTTCTTTTAGCCCCATAAGAACAGATAGAGAGGACCTAGCCCAGGACACTGTTATTCTGTACCCAAAGCAGACATGGGACTGATCCCAAATGGATATTCCTCTAAGGGCTTTACCCCACCTTTTTCTTTTGTCTTTGTCAAGTGGATATTTCTGAGAAAGTTGTAGTAAAACATATACTGGCTGCCTTTGGCAGAGATGAGTTCCCAGTTTGGGAGCTCCTGAATCAGGGTCTTAACCAAACATGAAATGACAGAACTGTTTCCAGCGGAGGATTAATTGAGCCAACTCAAGGCAAACACAACGTACTTTGGCATTGCTTTTGACAGATGGAAATAAAACAAACATTAGCAACCGGATTGCAACTAACAATATGCAAAATTAAAGAAGGTACCTTTTTTTAACTTTGTTTGGGAACCCACTGGCTTTTCTTATAAAATCTTCAGAAGAATATAGACAGAGCTGTTGATCTCATTACACAACCAGTTAGCACTTGCAAACAAGGGGAATTAAAAGTCTTTTCATTCAAGGGAGGAAATAGATATTTGACACATATATTTATTAAGGAGACTGGACTGGAAAATAGCACTGCTGTATTAATCAGAAATGGTGTAGAAAATACTTAAATAATACAACAGAATGTGCACAGACAGCATAAGCTGCTTACAAATGGAAGCCTAAGGTCTAAGTATTTTTATTTAAAGGTTAAATTTTCAATTAATTTTTTTCAGCTTGTTGCCATCTCTTCCAAGCATCACCGCTAATTGCTATAAAACAGTGTCTCTCCCTGTTTGAATTCTGGACATGGAGATCAGAAGCTGTCAGCCATCTAATGGGGCATCAGAGTGTTGGGGCAGAAATCAAAATAACTGTAAAAGCTGAACCAAAATGTCAGGCTCTGAGAAGCCAACTGATCAGTTAAAAATCTTTCTTCCTTTCTTTCTTTTTTTAAAGATGTTCAGTGTCTTATTTTGTTTGTGCTGCTATTGCAAAATACCTGAGTCGGGATAATTTATCAATACCAGAAATGTATTGCTCACAGTTCTGGAGTCTGGGAAGTCCAAGATCAAGGTGTCAGCAGGTTTGGTGTCTGGTAAGAACCAGGTCTCTACTTCCCAGATGGGACATTGAACACTGTCCTCACATGATGAAAGAGCAGAAGAGGATGAACTCATTCCCTCAAGCCCCTTTATAAGGGTCCTAATCCTTATAGAGATAAGCCCTCATGACATAATCATATCCTAAAGCCCTCCTCTTAATACCATCCCATCATCAGCAATTAAGACTCAACATACGAATTTTGGGGGACCCACTCAAACCATAGCATACAGTTTTTCAGAAGTTACATTTATAAGCTCCAGCCCATCACTGAAAAGTGCAAAAAGATTTCTATTATTGGAACCTATAAATATTCCAACTTCACGGAGGGTTGTGGCAGACCAGGGTCTATGGGAACACTTCATGGATCAGCAGAAGAGGAGGAATCAGCTACACTCTTCTGTAGACTGGAAGAACATACTCGAGAAACCATGGCCCTGGCTGTTAAGTGTGTTTATTTCTCCTGCTAGGTTTTCTGGCAGACACTGGAGGGCTGTCTTCTCAGCTAACACCCTCATGGTCTGGGATGATAGCAAACAAAATTTATGAAGCAGTTGGTAATTAAGAATTGGTGTTAAAAATAGGGTTAAGTATTGAATTGAGGACAGGATTAGAATGAAGTTTGGGGGCACAGATACATTTACAAATGTTTTGGCTAGAAAACACATATTTGGGGTAGAATCAATTAAACGTAAGGATAATTTTAAGTTGAGAATAAAGGAGAATAATGGCATTGTGGATAAGATGTGTAGCACTATGTTTAATTTAAAAAATACCTATATTTTTTTTAAAGGCATATCTAGTTTTACAACCCAGCTCCATCTCTTAAGACTTACATAATCTTTTACCAGTCACCAAAACTCTCAGCCTCAGTTTCTTCATCTGTAAGACAGGAATAATAATGTCTGCTCTATGCTTTCTATTTTTACATTTATGCAGTAAAAATAAATGGATGGATGATAGATTGGATCGGTTGTTCTCAGCCAAGGATGATTTGCCATCATTTGGAGAGATATCTGATTGTCATAACTTGGAGGGTGGTGTTACCAAAATCTAGAGGATATGTGCCCAGGATGCTGTGACACACCCCAAAATGCACAGACAGCTCTCCAAGAATTTTTAGCCCCAAATGTCAATAGTGCTGATACTGAAAACCCTGGACTAGATATAGGTAGGTAAATGATAGAAGATCGATAGGGAACTAATGGAGAAATTGACAACTTATAGATAAATTGGTTGATTGATAAATAGATGAAAGATAATCTGACCTAAGACACACAAGGCATTCAACATGGAAGTGATTTTTTAAATTAAATCTGATGATAGAATTAATAGAATTAGGGTTGGAATGAAAAGAATGATGTTGCTAAAGGTGAAGTAATGATCTCAGTAATGAAAATATGCCAGCCTTCATGTGAAGTGCTTTGTATTCTTATCACTCTTAAAATTGGAATTCATCCAAGTTTAAGAATAGCATTAGGGACAGAGCTATGGATCAGGCTAAGGTTAAGTTCAAGGCTAAGTTTAGGATCAAGGCTAGAGCTATGGACAACCCCATTGGTAGACCCTTCCCAAAGAGCAAAGTCCACCAATTTTTTTGGACACATGCAAACAGCCCCACCAGCATCAGGCATCTGAAGTCTGAGTTCCTATAGTTCAAGGGGTGAGGGAATTGGTGTAACATTTGCATGTGAGAATGGCCCACTCCATAATTGCCTACTTTCCTAGACATTATCACCTAGAGATTCGGAGCACATTGATGACCAAAGTCCACCCAGTGTTTGTGTCCATTTCCATGAGGAAGAAGCAGGAATAAGCTGGAGAGATTTGGGTTTCATATGAGAGAAGAAAGCTAGGTGCATTCTAGCACTAAACCAATTTTGAGAAAAGGCAACTGTTTGTTTAATGTATATTTAAGAAAATAGGAAAGTTATGAGGTTCAAGCTAGTGCCTCTACCCTGTGTGATTCCACAGGAGTGGCAGGCATCCCAGAATCTAAGAGAATAGGGACATTGAGAGGTAATGTGCACATCAGCTGACTGTAGTCACATCTTACTTCCAGGAAGATGGGTCAGCATAATCACACCAAAATTTTAAGAAAACAGATGCATAATGTCATTGTACATAAGGATGAGGGAACCTAAAATACTGCACGGTATTCTGGCTGGAGAAAAACTCCTCAAACAGAAAGTGAGCTGTATTAATAGAGCATGGTAAAGGGGAAAAGAAAGAAACAGACTTGACATTAATTCACCTGCAGTGCCCTGGTCAAGACTGAATCTGGGAAACATTAGCAAAGTGGTCCATAAAGGGTTGTCTTCAGTAAGTGGCTGGTTCGGTTCACAGGCCTCTTGGGTAGCTGGAGTGAAACATCCCTCACTCTGTGTTCTTACTCAATACCCAGCAAGTGGATACTTGGTGACTCACCAACTCCCAGACACTCAGTGCAGAAAGTGAGGCCCTGATTACCGTGAAAGGCTCAGCAGCTGCAGCAGGAACCGGACCGGCACCGGGGCGGCAGCGGCGGCGGCAGCAGCAGCAGCGGTACCGCCTCCTCA
>NW_007726147.1:0-4489 GCF_000696425.1 Galeopterus variegatus
AAAGAGAGGGCACTGCTTTCCCCTGGTTTCCCCCTAGTTCATTCTCATTGTTTAAGTAATAGTCCATGAATCCTCTCAGCTTTTAATGTTTTTTCTAAGATTAGAGAATATATATAAATTATTGATATCTGTTATGTTTCTAATGTTAGAGTGATGGTGAGTATTTGGTCTGGGTTATGCCAAACATTTAAAATATTTGAGTTAGGTATTTATTTACNGTTCTGAACTCATTCAGTCTTTACTGTAATTATATACCTGACAACATGCTCAAAAGAAGCAGCACATACTGAAGTCACATCTTAAAATGGTTGTTGTAAAGTGCACATTAAAACTGCCCTTGAAGAAAAAAATCTTTAACTTACCAGGACAAGGGCTATAAGGAACTCAAAAGCTGCCAGTCAACTTTTTTTCTTTCAACATCCTTTTTGCTGGGACAGTGTGACCAAGGTCTAAGGTAGAATTTTTCTACTCAGTCCCATCCCCTTCTTGCCAGGTACAGCTGAATTAAGTTAGGCTACAAGGCAGACAAAGGGATTCCCCTGCACTGCATCTGTGTTTATGGTGGCTCTATTTACTATACCAAGGTCCCCAGACACTCCCTACAGTTCCAGAACAGTGCCTACCGCCATTCAGAGCATAAACTGCTCATTCTCTCCACCATCAAGTGCTTTAAGGGCTAGAACACAGCCTCCTGGGCAGTGATCCCTGGCTTTGGTCATTCACTGAAATCACTGGAACACTAGGAAAAATCCATGAGTGCTGGAATCCCTGGAGACCAACTGAATCAGAATTGCTGTGGTGGGACTTGGGCATTTTTCCAAGGATAAAGTCTTCTACTCGGGGAAACTGAATTCTGGTTGAGTCAGGGTTTTATGAATTAAACTACATAAATATTTATCATGAATTACTTCATTTATATGTTATAAGCTTAATGTTTCCATTTTTGTGAATTTGTAATACCTAAGTGAATGGGAAATAAGGTATGTCTGTTAAAACCCGATCAATACTAACTTGCTAAAAATATTCTGCAATCTAAACTGCTTTTAAATTAACAAAAAGTTATAATTTAAAAATTAGCAAATTTGATAGCCCTAATTCAATAAAGCAATTTAGAATTTGTGTTTATGGGGCTCTATTTACTATATAAAGGTCCCCAGACACTCCCTACAGTTCCAGAACAGTGCCTACCGCCATCCAGAGCATAAACTGCTCATTCTCTCCACCATCAAGTGCTTTAAGGGCTAGAACACAGCCTCCTGGGCAGTGATCCTTGGCTTTGGTCATTCACTGAAATCACTGGAAGACTAGGAAAAATCCATGAGTGCTGGAATCCCTGGAGACCAACTGAATCAGAATTGCTGTGGTGGGACTTGGGCATTTTTCCAAGGATAAAGTCTTCTACTCAGGGAAACTGAATTCTGGTTGAGTCAGGGTTTTATGAATTAAACTACATAAATATTTATCATGAATTACTTCATTTATATGTTATAAGCTTAATGTTTCCATTTTTGTGAATTTGTAATACCTAAGTGAATGGGAAATAAGGTATGTCTGTTAAAACCCGATCAATAATAACTTGCTAAAAATATTCTGCAATCTAAACTGCTTTTAAATTAACAAAAAGTTATAATTTAAAAATTAGCAAATTTGATAGCCCTAATTCAATAAAGCAATTTAGAATGATCTAGTAACACATTCTTATGAAATTTTTGGCAATATGGATATTCTCTGGTTGTGACATAATTAATTTCTTGATCACTTGAAAAATTGTTTTAACTTTAACATAGGATTTTAAGTGAAATACAAATGGCCAGAAATATGGAAGAGCTAGGAATTAGGAGTCAACACAGTTACCAGGCGCCTCACCAAGAAGCTCTTAGACCTTCATCTCTCAGATGACCCAGCAATTAGCAAACACACTATCTAAGGCTGCTATAAGACTGAATATGTTCTCCATAACTACTTACATATTTATTCACTTCTTTCCTTTTCTCTCTTTCCTTCTTTCTGGAGTTCAGAACTGCCTGATTCTATAATTAGTAAGTGGTATAAAACAAAACTTATAAATTATATTCAAACTGTTAAAAAATTAAATTTCAACAAATTTAAAGATCTCTCTGGCTTTTATTAGAGATTCATGAACCAAGCAGCATCTCACCTAAAGATTTAGAAAAGGTGCTCGATGAGCTGAGCAGAGGAGGTGGGCTTCATAGAATCTCCCATATTTTAGAAAACTAGCCCATTTTGAAGTTCAGTTTGATTGCATGGCACCTTGTATGAATGGCACTATTCTGGTTTGGTCTGGTCTGCTGGGCCTACTGCAGGAGCTTAACCAAAACAATGGCCTCCTATACATTTCATTTAGCCATACTAATAAAATACCAACTTTAACATATTTTTTTTACATCTAAGTCCTACTGCTAAAAAAAATTTGAAAATCTCTGGATTAGATGATTCCTAAAGCACCTTGCAACTCTGAAATTCCACATCGCTAAGAGTACTGGAGACATCATAAAGAGATCAAGGTTCCCAATAAGGAAGTAGTAATTACTTTAGGCAGAATATACAGATTAAATGTAGACATTCATGGCACAAGTATTGTTGCAGCTTTGTAAAATGTATTTAAAGATAAAAGGAACATGCGAAAATGAAGGTGGTAGTTGTATTAAAGGTGAGGTATTATAAGTACTTCCCAAACTTCCTGTGCTGTTATTTTGTCATTTTGTTTTTAAAATAAACCAGGAAGGAATAATGGTAGAGTTGAAAGACTAAAAGTTACTAAAATTTAATACCATCTAACGGTCCTAAATATAACTGGTTTCTAATTATAATTCAGCTATCTACCTCAAGGAGAAAGGGAAATTTAAAAATCTGAAATTATGAGATATGATTGCTGATAAATGAGACAAAAGTGAAACAGATGATTACAAAATTGGAAATATGTGGTATCCTTCAAAGTAGGTTCTTGTTTGTTTGTTTTAAACAAAGTTATCTTATTCCAAAAGGAAGAGTATCACTGTTCCAGACTATTGGAATTTCTCTTTTGAAACTGCTTGTAGAGTCTGGTTTATATCCTTTCAAATATACAATTAGATAACTATACTTTCTAGATGGATTTAGTTTAAAGAAACAGACATAAGTGATTAAAAACTTTTCTTGTATGATATGCAACCTGGCTCTTAATGAAACAAAACTTTTATGTTTTGTAATCAAAGCAAATGGTAGTAAGGATGTTCTTCTAAGAATTTTTATTTTTTGAAAAGCCTTACACAAAACAAGGGAAAGAAAACTTTAGGGCTCACCAGATGTGAATATTAATTTAATCAATAATCCATAATGTTCAAGTCTGTATGTTTTTCCCACCTAAATTTCATCAGTAGCATTCCTGGCCGAAGAGGTAAATTCTTTAAAGGAAAAATAGGCATATGTTTATTTAGATAATAATTGTATAATCCTTCTATTAGAAATGTTTCTGCCTTCTTCTAAGTGTACACTCTTTCTTGAGTCAATCTCTCTTGGAGTTCCTTCTCCCTCTCTGAAGGTTCCTTCTCGATCACTCTCGCTTGGGACCTTTCTCTGCTATTTCTTAAATGTTGTGACCTTTAAGCATTCAGTCCTCTCTACCCTCTCTCCTCAGAACAATCTCACGAACTTTCAATGTCTCAATTATTGCCTCCACTGTTAGGGTCTATCTCTTTTCTAGCTCTATACTCATGTACTGTACCTAAGTGCCACCTGGGAGCTCTCCTTGGAGGTCCCACAGGCACCTTCAGCTTTAACTCCTCTCAAACTTGTTTCTCCTACACTCCCCATCTCATCATATGGCATCTGGATCTCCTAGTCACCCAAGCTAGAAACCTGTGCATCTTCGGACCCTTCCTCACCCCATTTCTCTCTACCTCACAGCCTCTAATGCAGTCTAACACTTCTACCCTGGACAACGGCAACAGATTCCTTTCTAAGTGGTTGTTATCTTGGCTCACTTATACCCAACTTTTTTCTGAAAAACCTCTCCCCTTTCCTTAGGATAAAGTTCAAAAACTAAAAAAGACTTACCAGTCCCTTCAGGATCTGAGTCTTTGGGTCTTCTCACGTCTGTGCCCCACAAACTAAGCTTCAAGCTTTCTGTGAGGTCCTTACAAACTGTGCACTTTAAGAACTCCCAGGCTTTGCTTAGCCCATTCTTTCTGACTCAGCCTTTTCCCACCCACCCTCAACCTTGAACTTGGAAACCACCAGCCCCAGGAAGTCTTTCATATATCAAAGTCAGGATAAGGTAGCCCTGCCAAGTGCTCCCTCAGTCACTCACACACTACTTATCTCACTGTACGGTCCTCAACTATATTCTAGTTTGGTTCCCCCACGCTTAACTATGAGCTTCCCTGGACAGGACTGAGCCCAGTTTGCCTACATAAGCAACTCATGTGGTAGGCACCAAACAAGTATTCTTGAATAAATGACAATGTAGAATAGCAGAGGGCAAATTGGA
>NW_007726147.1:5160-7464 GCF_000696425.1 Galeopterus variegatus
TAGGCACCAAACAAGTATTCTTGAATAAATGACAATGTAGAATAGCAGAGGGCAAATTGGACACTTATGACTCCTATCTATCACAAAATGTCTTAATATATTTTATTAAGTAAAAGTAGTTGATATATTGTAATACTTTCTTTATATACAATTAGGTAGTCCTTTCTTTGAGGACACTGGTGGTAGTAAAACATCTAGTTTACTGGATGACTTAATCTGAGACAACATCATCTCTTGCCTGGACTACTACAAAAGCCTTCCATATTTGCAGTAAGCCAGCTCCCCACAACAGTCTTCATTGAGCAGCCAATGATCTTTCCAAAACATAAATAAGAGACTATAAGCCCCCTACCATGGCCTTCATGGTCTGGCAAGATCTGCAGCCTGCATCCTCACCCCCACCATCTTATTATCATTGTCCCCCTTAATCTGCTTTGGCTACGCTGGCCTTCTTTCTTGCAGTTCCTGTAAATAGCAAAGCTTATTCCAGCATCAGAAGCTTTGCACTTTTGATTCTCTCCGCCTTAAATTTTTTTCCCCAGATCTTGGCTTTCTCGTCAATTCAGATCGCTGCTTAAATGTCACTTCCTCAGAGGCCTTTCCTGACCACCTATCTAAAATAGCCCATCACGTCCTTGTCAAACTCGATCCCATTATGCTGCTTAATTTTCGTCATATAACCTAGCCCGGTAATGTCTGTCTCCTTATTAAAGTGAAAGCACAAGCGATTGCATCTGTCTTGCTCACTGTTGTCTCCCCAACGACCAGAACAGTGCCTGGCCAGTAAACACTTGCTAAATGAATAAACACACTTAGTAAATGTGTGTTAACATGTCCACCTCGCATTTTTCGCANCCAATCGGAGGCGAGTCACAGCCGGATCGGCACGCCTCCCCTAACTGTCGCGAATGCACAGGTCGCTTTACGGCAGGCAGGGGGTGGGGGCTGCTGGGGGTAAGGAGGAGAGAAGGAAGCAACCAACAAACCAAGTCGCCCCCACCCCCCACCCCCACCCATCCTGGACCTGGTTTACGGCTCCGGGCTCAGGCTCCAGTGCGGCCGCTGATTGGTTGCTGAAGGCTGGGTCCCATCCCAGTGACCCCAAAGTGCTGGAGGGAGGGGGCGGGGGTGGCCCAGTGCAAAGTGCATCCCGAAAGCCCCCTGTTCGGAGACCCAGCTGCTGGCACTTCGGACCCTGTGTGACCTAGGGACTTCGCTGTCCCGAGACCTCCCGGGTCTCTCCGTAGCTGTAAGCCTCCGGCCCGGAGCGCGGCAGCCCCCTGCTCCGAGCCTCTGGACCGGGACTGCCCCCCGCCAATCCCTGCCGGGACTTCCTCCCTGCACCCCTGCCCCGAGTCTGCCAGGCGGCCGGGACCGCCACCCCGAGGCTGCTTGGCTGTCTGGATGCTCTCCGAGCTGGGGTCGTGAGGTACTGAGGAGGATAAGGAACACCCGTGTCCGGCCCTGCCTGGGGTGTTTCTTCAATGGAGAAGTTGGTGAGTGTGGAGGAGGCTGAAAGGAGGAAGAGAAGCAGCAGCTGAGGAGACAGGTAAAGTCAGTCACCTCCCCTGGGGGCAAGGGGGCTGGCTGGGAGGGTGGGAGGGAGGATAATCACTGCTCCTTCCTGTCTGCCCTTGCCATTCTCCAGCCCCTTTCTTTGCCCCCTCTTCCTCAGAGCCCCCTCCTCCTGGCCCTGGGGCACTGCCCCACTCACTGGTTTCTGTTTTCCAGGTTTAAGCTGGTTGGAGGAGACGCGGAGAGCAGGCAGGGGTCTGCGCACCCACCAGAGAAGCAGCAGGCGCAGTGCCTCTGACCAGCATCCTCTATAAAGGTAATGAACCAGTCCTCCCCTCCCCCATTGTTTATTCCTGGCCCCTAACTTATTAAGTAGTGCTTTATTTTCAGGGTGGTTGCCTGGTAATGCAGCCCTTCCTAGCCCCCAGGTTCCTAGCAAAAGCAAAAATGCTGCCCATGATCGATCCTTAATATTTTAATAACTTCTCTACCCCAGAAACATATTTTCTCCTTTGCTCTTGGAACAGTGTGTTTCCGTGTTTTGCATTATCATTTTGGTACACTGTGCCATTTATTCTGCTCTGAGGCTTTGAGACCTTTTCGTAGCTCCCCCGCCTTCCTTATTCTCATAGGAATTCCTCAATTCCTTGTTAATTGCTTGTTAATTCTGAATGACTCTCCTTTTTAATTAAACCACAATTTACTGTTTTTCCCTTCGCTCCTTCCCATCAACTTTCCTCTACCTCCATCAGAAAATCTTCTGAGTTACCTAAAAGACAGCGGTTTGGT
>NW_007726147.1:8909-10034 GCF_000696425.1 Galeopterus variegatus
GGAAACAGACTCCAATGGGAGAGTGTATTCTACTGAATGGGATTTTGAATCGGTATGACTGGTCTGTGGTGAAAATTTAGGGCTGCCTCTGTATGTGTAAACAGGGAGTCAAAGATGATTGACCAGTTCAGTTAAAGTTAATTTTTATTATTTAAATATGAGAACTGCTGAATGATTACTTTATAACTTTTAAAAAGTGCTAAAATATTTGAGGTATGTTTTAAGGGTCAGAAAGAAGTATGTATTTTCTAGTCAAGACTTCTCAAATAATTTTTCTCCTTTAGATTTAATCCTAGGATGTTTTCATTTATGAGGGATATTTTCACCTGAGATGGTAGAGGAGGGATCTGTGGCTAATCAATCATATAAGGTAAAGAGAGGGCACTGCTTTCCCCTGGTTTCCCCCTAGTTCATTCTCATTGTTTAAGTAATANTTTTTTTTTCCCTATTAGAAAGTGAATCTGTGTACCTTAATAGCATGAATGGTGTGAAGGCAATATTAGCCCCTGAAGTACTTATCTATAATTAACTCTTTGGGCTTTTGTGTTTGCGTGTGACAAATGTGGATGGGCTCTGAAACTGTTGCAAAGAGATAAATAATATTTGTTACACTCAGACTTTCTAGAAGAACTTGTAAAAGTTTACACAATATCTTGTTAGGAATCATTTGACACACAAGAATTTAAAATCAAAGGAATGTTTCAGTGTATTTAGATATCTGGGGCTTAATTTTGGCACTCTTTATGAATAAGATTTCTCATTTCAAAACCGTAACAGAATTTGCTAGATTGAAATTTAAGCATCTAATTAATGTGGTCACATTTCTGCTGCTGTATTTTGGTGCTGCCTCTGAAAATGCACTAAAGGTAAGTTTAGAGCATTAATGTAATTCCTAAAGATGGAATATGAGCATAAAAGTTATACAAGAATTAATTAATAAATTAGCCAAATGATTGACTTTTCTAACATCCAGTAACAAGAATATAAAGTAACATGTTAATCTCAGTTATTTTAATATCTTAAATTGTTTAGGGAATTTTGGGTACAAAGAAGTACTTAAAATAGCAGAAGTTTAAAGATTTTTGATTTCCTCTGTTCCACTGGACTTTCTGCTTTCCACAAAAA
>NW_007726147.1:11627-12609 GCF_000696425.1 Galeopterus variegatus
AAAGAGAGGGCACTGCTTTCCCCTGGTTTCCCCCTAGTTCATTCTCATTGTTTAAGTAATATTCCATGAATCCTCTCAGCTTTTAATGTTTTTTCTAAGATTAGGGAATATATATAAATTATTGATATCTGTTATGTTTCTAATGTTAAAGTGATTGTGAGTATTTGGTCTGGGTTATGCCAAACATTTAAAATATTTGAGTTAGGTATTTATTTACCAACATTGCCAGTTAGGTGGTTTATATTTTTCATCCCAGCAGTTAGATTTGTGTTAATTCTATTGCCAGTCACTTGGTTTTGAGGGGAAAAAAATCCTCTGATTTATTTGGCTGCCAAATATAGATTTATAATCACATAGGAAGAATAATTGATTTTAATTGAAGATATTCAATGATGCATCTTCAGTATGCTATGTCCAGTACTTTATTCTTTACACCTAAAGTGATGTCATTTATACTTATTTAATATTATGACAAATATAGTATCTGTTTTGTTCACATTTAACTTTGATGACATAGAGGTGCACACCATCCCTAAAAAGTCTAAGGTCTGATACGGTTTATATCAGCATATCTAATACCCAACGTTCAGCCTTCCATTTCATTCTCAACTTAATGTACTCTCTAAGTAGAATGATTGCCTCCTTTGCAGACTTTCTAGGCATTGACATAGGAGGTTGCCAACCTGGTATCAGCAGACATGGGTTAATAGGATAATATTGACAAGACCTACCTCATCATTTATACTTGTGATTTAAGCTTTGAGTTGGGTCTGGATAAGTGGATTCTAAAATTTCCTCTATTCCTCTCATTTCATGAAAATTATTTGTTTTTCTGCTGGAACTTATGTGAGTCATAGATAAGTTGTGCATGATAATAAATCCTTATGGTAAATGGAAGCCCAGTTATTTGGAGGAAATATGAATAACCTTATTTGTTTTGGAACAGAAATACTATGCTACGTTGAGTGATACTAAAATAAAA
>NW_007726147.1:12803-13781 GCF_000696425.1 Galeopterus variegatus
CTCTTCAACGTGCACCTCAGCCATGTTGTATGCTTGATCAGGCCTAGTAGCATTTCTGCATCCATCTTCCCTCTTAGGTCTCGTGAGCCTTTGGTGGATTTTTTTCTCAGAGCCAGTATCTTTGGAGTTGCTGATTTTATTTCCTTACCAGCCTGTGTCTTTAATTACTCTGCAAAGAAATGCTTCTTTCTTTTTTTGAGTAGCAAGCTGTTACCTTGTTTCTAGTCTGTGTGAAATCAGAAAGCACAGTTCTAATTTGTATCACTTAATAACAAAAGTGTGAATTTTTAGTGAAAATAATATGCACAAAGCCATGAATATCTAAAATCATTTATGCCAAAGGAAATTGGGGAAAGTAGTCAAATTTGTTGAAGGTTATGTAATTTTGGACAGGTCTTAAACATATTCTGTTTTATGGTTGTTTCATTCTTCACTCTATTCTGTTAGCATAAACTTTTTCTTTTAAGTACGTGGAACAAGAAGTTTTGGTTTTAATTAAATGAAGTTCACTTGGCATCTATATGGAAATTAAGTGGTCATTTATTTTAATTCCTAAATTTGTAGTTTCTAATATTGTCAACAGTATAAAAGCTTGAAAACCTAGATTGTTTCCTTTTGACCTCATGTAGAGTGGAAAAGCTGAATTAGCAAAATTTAAACACAATATTAACAGCGCAATAAGACCTTATATAAACATGATATGTTTTGGAGAAATGGTTCGTTTTGATATATATTTTGAAGTCTTTTATTTTCTGATTGTGAAACCTAGAATGGAATTTCTAAAGATTGTACCCTCAAAGTATCAGTAGTTCCTGGATCAGTAAGTTATCATTAATTTAAGACAACTTTCGTTGAACATACATTGTTTAGAAAATTACCTTCTTTGTCATAGTCTTTTATTTTACAGGTGACTTCCATAGGCTATCAGGTTTTTAAACTTGTACTCCCTGAAGGAAAATAAACTTTTTTGTATTCTCA
>NW_007726147.1:15299-15962 GCF_000696425.1 Galeopterus variegatus
TTCATATTCTCCTCCACCCCCAGCTCTCATGTCCTCCTCCCCATCATGCCCAGTCACCTCCATGAAAGTGGTGATGGGTAGTTGGAAGCCAGCAACCACCACAAGGATTTTTACAGCTTGAAACCATGTTGGATCATTTCCACTTCTGTTGGGAGGCAGGAGGTGCTGAGGACACACTTAGAAGTAGGCGTTCAGTGATGTTCGTTCTTGAAAAGTAGCTTTAGTTCATGTGAAAAATGATTGCATGTTTATTTGTGGAAGTGTGTGGGGTTTATCATTGGAGACATTTATTTGTGTTTTTAAAATAAGCTATTTTAATATAGTTTTAGATTTACAGAAAAATTGCAAAGGTAGTACAGAATTCCCATATATTCTACACCTAGTTTCCCCTCTTAACATTTTACATTGATATATACATTCATCACTTCCTTGAGGGGGGACTCTCTACACAAATTATTTGGAATTCCAAACAGATTATTTCTCCACCCTTTATTTATTCAATCAGTTATAACAATATGGACTCATTGATATTTATTTTATACTTTGGGTTATAATCTAATACGACTTTAAGTATTTCATTGCTCAGATTGTTCCATCTTTTGGTGGAAAAAGCCATTGAGAGCTTTTTCAGTTGGCTCCTGTGTCCCTTTGACATACCCCATC
>NW_007726147.1:16658-23066 GCF_000696425.1 Galeopterus variegatus
ATAATAGAGTTTTAAATCAAATTTTATTTCCAAGTGCAAGTTGGCAAAGTCTTTGCCTTCCTTGAAGAAGTTTGACAAGAAAAAATAAGATGTGGAAAGAGGAAAAGGTAGAAGTGGACTTTATTAAGTTGGATTGGTTGAAAGTTCCTGTGTGCAGCCAGCAGTGCCTACAACTGCTGCTTTTTCCCTGCAGCATGTCAGGTTGCCAGGTGGCCTGACCTTTCCTGGTCTGAAGGTTTAAGTGATGGAGGGCTTGGCAGACCTACCACAATGGAATGGGGTGGCAGTTCTCCCAGTATATAATTCCTAGAATGATTCTGGTGTGATGTGTGGAAGTCACTTTGTATCTTTAACTGTAAGGGAACTTACAGAGCTAGGATTTAATTGACATGGAGAAAGCTCCTTTTTCTTTTAGCTGTAGAGAGTTTTCTCAGAATTCATATAGGGAAACTAGCAAGACTACTGTTAATGTTTTACCTAGTTTGGTACATGCATAACGGAATAACAGCTTCAAATAATTGACTTGATGCCCTTCGGACATATGAAGAACAAGCATTTAAAGACATATCTCCTTTTAGTCATCATAGATTCCATTTTGGTCCTGGCCACCTACTGTATTGAATGCATGCATATTCTTATTTTAGTCCTATTTAGAAAGAGCAGGTGACTAATGGTGTCAGTTAAAAAGTAATTCAAGTGAATAAAGTCTGAAAATACGTTTTCAGTAAAGGAAAAAGGAGAATCTGAACTTGCATCCAAATTCCAGATGTGCAGTATTTTATTTTCTTTATTTACTCTTTTTCAAAAAACTGGATTTGGGGGGGGGAATCCTGAAATTAAATCATTTATTGGAGATTAACATAGGTAACATGATCATTTTCTCTAGGAATTGATCTGGATTGTACTGAAATTTAAGCTTATTAAAAAGTAGACTGTGCAAGCAGCTATGACACTTTATTATCTTAAGGAATTTTTCTATGCTTGTTATTTCATTCATTTTTAGGTTAAGAAGGCTCTTTTATTCTGCAGTCTGGACACACTCTGAACCCCATCTCCAGGATGCTGTATGTACACAATGGTTATTAGGCAATCCATATATCAGGAGAAGGGACACCCTCCCATAAGGTAAGATGACCAGGGTCATCAGTCATCTGTGCTGTTTTGGGGGAAAATCCATTTAGCTTTCACTTTTCTCCTTTAAATCAGCTAATGTGTACTAAATACAGCTCTTGCTGTACTTAGAAAAGAAAATCCAGGTTTGTTTTGGTACTGTTTCAATCTTTATGTTGTGTGGTAGACCTCATTTAAGTGCTGAGATAATCATCCCATTAAAAAAATCTGTTAAAGATGATTGTTTTGAGCATATAGTAATAATTTCCATTAATTCCTTCTGATGGTCTTTAACATTTTCTCTTGTAACTGAGAATAAGCAAAAACAAATTCTGAAAGGATTCTCGTCTTAAAATTTGTAAGACAAGAGACTTAATTTTAGTGAAGTAATTAAGTGAAGAGATGGGGGAAATCTTGTTTATTACAAAAACATTGTGAAGAAATCTCTCATTTCCCAATTATCTATGAGGAAACAGCTATTTGTGGCAGTAGCTGGGTATTTTAAAATTACATCACTTAGTGATATTATGAGTATGTATCTAATGACAGCATTTACAATGTATAAAATAACATAGGATATTTGTGCTCATAAGCTGTGATGATTTGACCTAGGTTAGGCTTAAGTTTGCCTTTATACAATCTATAATGGGAAGTTTTGCAAGATAAATTATCATTGGTAGCAAGATTATACTGAGATGTCTAACCTACATACGAGAATAAAATATGTCTTTGAAGGGCTTTATCACATAATTTTTTATTTTTAGAAATGGAAGCTGCTAATTAAGAGATTAATCTAATCTATTCCTTCAAATTAGCCCAGTTGGCATGGCTTCCTAGAAGCTAGTAAGTTTACGTTTCTTTATGTTCTGTAAAGCTTATAAATACACTAAAAAAGTTTTTGTACACACACATATGGTGAAGATGTAACTTCACGATTTCAATTCAGGCTTTTTCTATTTGTATGAAGGAAATCTCATTTTATATAGGGTTTAAGTATATACCTCTTTTGTGAACTATTAGAGAGTATGGAAGTTCACTGTACTACTTTTCCTTTAAAATAATTTTATCATGTGGTTAATCAACAGGTTGTTTAGATTCTTAGAGTTTTTAAATTGTATGGTCTTGTTACTTTGAACATTTATAGAGTAAAACTTCTGGAAAATGGAAAATAGAAAAATGTAGAAGAGAATGTGGCAAAAAAAAGAGGGGTAGCAAATTGTGCATCAAATAACATAATGTGGGGAGGATAAAAAGAGAAACAGAAATAAACACAAGGAAGGTAAATGTAATCCAAACATTGTACCCTAATTTACTTAACCTGGCCCACTTCTCCTTCCCACAACCTTCCACATTTTGGGCTTAAAATAAAATACTGTCAAAATACTTTAGAGAAAGCTTAAAGGTTTTTGCCTTTTTTTTTTTTTTTTAAACAGCTTCTCATCATTAAGTGTCTTTGGTCTTCATAGTATATGGATTGACCACTTGATACCCTGTATTTACTAACTGATCTGTGATAGAATCCTTGAATGGCTTGTAACTTAAATCTCCTCCGTGGTGCATCAAGTAAATCAGAACTTCTAAGACAGGTACTAATATGACTTCTCTGGTGTCTCCCATCTTTTCGCTGCCTGTCATCACCCCCCATTTTACCTAAAATAATGCCATTGTGTTCATAGGTTGTTTGCTTTGAGTTTTCAAAAGGCGGCAAAAGAAATTTTCTGTTTTAGGAATTTAGAGGTTTATGCCTGGCTTTCCTTTTGAAATTGTTCATAGTCTTAGGGAAATTATTGAAAGTTTTGATCTTAACAAATACATGTTAACTAGTAGTATGAACTGTCATTGCCAAAGTTTATTGGGAAAATTCTGTGATATTTAATGGACACAGTATCAGGAGCCAAGCATTCTAAATTTCATATATTCTCCCTTCCCTTAAAGGCTGATCCCTGTGACCTAATGAATCCTTTGTAAAAAGTGGACTCAGCTAGGATGTTACACCACCATTGTCGAAGGAACCCTGAACTCCAGGAAGAATTGCAGATTCAGGCTGCAGTGGCTGCTGGGGATGTTCACACAGTACGAAAGATGTTAGAACAAGGCTATTCTCCAAATGGCCGAGATGCTAATGGCTGGACCCTGCTTCATTTCTCTGCAGCAAGAGGAAAGGAAAGATGTGTTCGAGTATTTCTAGAACATGGAGGTGAGTTTACTAGAAGCAAACCTTTTTTCCCAAGGAGAAACTTAAAACGAAATTATATTTCGTTTTAAGTGTGTGCACACATCTGTGTAATTTTTAATGCTTCTCTTTTGTTAATACTCAACATTTTATTCTCCCTCCTTTGTGAAGTCTTGTTATAATTACGCTAAATTTTGTTTAAAACCAGATTGTTTAAAAGACCAGTTTGGTGAATGGGCTTTTTGTCTGCCTGTAACTATAGTTTTTATACAGCCAGTTTATTTCAACTAAGCAACCCTTCTTCAGGCTGTCCATTTGCTTTCATGTCAGAAGCAGAAGTGGTTGTAGTACCTACAATTAGAGAATTGCACAGGTTTCTGCTGTTGATAATTGCTCAAGCAGAAAGCAGTAGCACAGATCCCTTTTAACATCATGGCCCTAATGATACCCTGTCCTTTGAACTTACTTCTCTTTTTGTTTTGTATGCTTGCTTTTATTATTATTATTTTAGAATATTATTATTATTATTGCCTTTTCCAGAACTGTACATAGTTTCTGGATACCCTACAAAAAGATTGGTTATGAGGTCTAATTTTGTATAAATATATGCAGTTGGAGACTACATTTGACATTTTATGTTTTTGCTTTGGATAAACTGTCCATTCCCATAAGGTTTTTAAACTAATAATCGTCCTACACTAATTTGCTTTTTCCTTCAATTGAATTTCAACTTACTTTATTTTCCTAAAGATGGATTATATATATTTTATTATTTATACTCATGTTATCTCTGTAAACGATGGTGTAAAGCAGCTTGGTTAGGACTCAAGTTCCACACGTGCCCTTCTAGGGCCTGAATTGCTCATTAGCAGTGATTTAGTCTCATTTCTGAGGCACACTTTGTTATAAGACTATCCAAACTTACTTGCATTTCTGAAGTGCAGAAAAATGTTAGAAGTCCCACAGTTCCATGAGGGTCTTGTGAAATATGTGAATGTGTGAATATGGAGGCTATGAGCATGGACTAATTGCAAGTGATGCTAAACCTCAGAGTAGGAGTGTCCCAGGGACCCTGAAATGCGAATTATAGTCCTGAATAGTTGACAGGACTCAGAAATTCACAGGCCTGGGCCTGCTTTGTAGCTGTCTTCCATGTCACTTCACTTCACAACTTGAAAACCTTAGTTCTGAAGTTAATGAAGGGGAAACCTAAGCAGAATGCCAGGAAAAAGATCTGAAAAAACTAAAAGATGGGTGTAGGATCAGAACACTTAAAATTCTGGCAGTGCTTAGTAAGATGAAGACCTAGATCAGAGCTCAGTTTTTATTCCACATAGTCCTGTTCTTTTGCGCTTTTACCAGCCACACTTTAAAAAAAAAAAAAGAAAGAAAGAAAAAATTTAAAAACGTTCAGTTATTCAGGTGATACATGAATATTGTCTCCTTAAAACAAATGAAACAGTTCTTCCAATAAATTACAAATAAAGCCAAAATCCCCTTTGAACGACTTCCAGTCCTTGTTTTCTGCCACAGTGTGCAAGTAACCATGGGTATGAGTTTGGTTTGGTGCTTATCCTTCTAGATCATTTGCTAATACTGTACATGTACTCACAGAACTTGTGTGTGGTTTTTGAACATAAATGATACTGACTGAATAATTCTGCAACTGTTTTTTACTCAGCTATATGACTTAAATGTTTTTTTAATATCAAGAGTCTGCAAACTTTTTCTGTAAAAGGCCAGATAGTAAATATTTTAGGCTTTGTGGGCCCTACTGTCTTTGTTGTAACTACTTAACTCTGCTGTTGTAGCATCAAAGCAGCCACATATAGTATGTAAACTATTGGGTGTGGCTGTGTTCCAATAAAACTTTATTTATAAGAACAAGTGGTGGGGGGGGAGAAAAAAAAACAATGATGGGCCAGATTTGACTTGTGTGCTATAGTTTCTGAACCCTGTTCTCTCTGTATATTTATGAGTACTTCAGAAAGTTTGGGGAAAAATAAAATTAAAAGATAATACAAATCTTTCCATGAATTTTTTGAAGTACCTTCGTATATGCGTGTGTATATACACATATATATATTTTTAACAGCTTCATTTAGGTATAATCCACATAGCATACAATTCACTCATTTAAAGTGTACAGTTCAGTGGCTTTTAGTATATTCACAGAGCTGGGCATCCATCGCCACAGTCAAGGTTAGAATACATTCATTACGCCAGAAAGAAACCTTGAACCAATTCTGTGTTAATATATCTAGATTTACTCTATTCTTTTCAACTATTGAATCTAATAGCATTAACATGGATACACTACCATTTGTTTAACCATTCTCTTTAACTTATTAAGAATGGCTAAAATTTTCTCAGCAGGAAATTTTATTTTTTGAGAAGGTAATGCATACATGGTTAAAAACCAAATTAAAGCTACTATAGACTGTTTAATGAAGGGGAAATATCTATTCTTCAGCCTCAGTCCCTTCGTTTTCTTCTCAGAGGCCAACACTTTCATTGATTTCTTTTGCCTCCTGCATAGATAGTCTGTGCATATAGGCATAAATATTTTTCCGTCCTCTACCTTCTAGCCTGCTCCCCCTTGTTAAATGTTCTGTTCTGTGTCTTGATTTTTTCATGTAACAGTTAGCTTAGTGATAGTTCCTTGTCAGTTTATCACTGTATTTCATGAAATATATGTCACTTACCCCTGTTGTTGGACATTTTAAGTTGTTTTCTTTTTTTCTGCTACTAAAAACAGTATTAAAGAGAATGTCTTTAATTTTTTTTTTTTAACATATGTTGAGAGTTTACGTCTTGAATAATTCCTAGAAGTGCAGTCGCCAAGTCAAATTTTTTTGGATGGATATTGACAAATTGTCCTCCAGTTTCCTAATTTTTTTTTTTTCCTTTTTGTCTTTTTTCGTGTCCGGCAACGGATCGCAACCCTCAGTGTTGCGCCCGCACCTCGCTCAGCCAGTGAGCGGGAACCGGTCTGTATGTGGGATCCAACCCCTCGGCGGGAGCGCAGCCGCGCTCCCAAGCGGCGCACTGTAGCAGGGCGCCCCCCGGCCCGGCCCCCCTTCCTCAATTTTTTTGGTTGTAATACTTTGGGCTGTACTGACCCG
>NW_007726147.1:23182-25793 GCF_000696425.1 Galeopterus variegatus
GTCGTGCCCGTACCGGACCGGGACCGGCAACGGGATCGCAACCCTCGGTGTTGCGCCCGCACCTCGCTCAGCCAGTGAGCGGGAACCGGTCTGTATGTGGGATCCAAACCCTCGGCGGGAGCGCCGCCGCGCTCCCAAGCGGCGCACTGTAGCAGTGCGCCACCGGGCCGGCCCCAGTTTCCTAATTTTTGAGGTTGTAATCACTTAGGTCTGTACTGACCAGGTGGGATAGTGCCCATTCCCCCTTCTTTGCCAGCAGTGTATTACCAAATGGTTTGTTCCGCCCCTGTGTGATATGCTTGCCTTTTTAAAAAAATTTTTTTACCAAAATGACATATGAGTAACAAAACATTGCAACACTGGGCTTTTAGTCTTTTTCTTATTGACCTGTAGGAATTGTTTGCTATATTCTCCGTTACTATTTTATATTGAAACAGTCACTTTCTCCCAGTTTGTAGTTTTTTTCACATTCTTGATACTGTCTTTGTTGTTGGGCAGAAATCTGCATTTTAATGTAGGTGAATTATATTTTTCTTTTGCTTTATGGTTTGTGCCTTTTGTGTCTTGTTGAGGAAGTGCATCATTTTGCAGGGTCATTATTTGCCTATCTTTTCTTCTAAAAAGTTTTGTGGTGTTTAGGTCTTTATCAATCCAGAATTGGTATTATGTATAATATGTGGTGGTTGGGTATAATTTCACCTTTTTTTTTTCATAAAGATAGCCTAAATTGTTCCTTCTTTCCTCATTGCTGTGCACTGCCAGGTCAGATAACAAGTTTTCATATATATGTGGTTTCATTTCTGAGTTTCTATGTAGTATCCCTGGGTCAGTATAATACTGTCTTAATTACTATTGCTGTGTAACAAGTTTTGGTATCTTTTTAAAACAACAGAAAATATTTTGAGGAAGCCCTTCATTTGTTCTTATATAGCACCTTTCACCTGCTCCCTTTACCCTGATAGAATAGGAGATTCAGAGAATGTTTTTCCTAGCACATTATAAACCACTTTGGAAAAACTATTAGGAGAGGAAAACCCCTCTATCCCCTTCTCCCAAGGCCGTATGTGATGCTTAGATGTGTTCTGTATTTAGTCTAGTCCTGGCTTCTGATCTCTAGACCAGTGTGTCCAACCCTCTGTTCAGCTCCTGCACTCTCGTGGCTCATAGACGTGGCCAGGACAGCACAAGCTGCTGCTCCCACCATGTTCATTCTTAGTAAATGTCAGCACAGCCTCAGTTTGTTATGCCAGGCGGAAGTCTAGAATCCTTTCTCCTCACCTCCAACACAACCAGTCGCTAAGACTTGCTGATTCTGCCTCCTAAATATTTGTCAAATCTTTTCCCTTGTTTTCACTGGTGGCCCTGCCCCACTCGAGCAAGGAAACGTTGTTCCTCACCAGGACTGCTGTGATGGTGTCCTCCATCCCTGCCTCCATTCTTGCCCACTTCCATCCAACCTCCAAATAATGCGATCTGTTAAAAGTGGAAATTAAAATATTTCCTTTTTAAAATCCATCAGTGGTTTTCCCATTTCTCTTAGGATAATATTCAGGGTCCTTAATGTGTGCTCCGCATGGCCCTGCAATGTCTGGCTCCTCTCACACTTCAGCTTTGAGCCACAGCCCCTCTGCACTCTTTCAGAGTCACCGAGCTTGGGGGCTTTTGCCCGGGACGTGCCTGGGTTACTTTTATTTGCACTCCACTCCTGCCCCCTGTACCCTGCTCATGCCTACATCTCCCTCAAATCTCACTTACCAGCCACACTAGCTCAGACAAGGTCCTTATTTATGGTCCTGTTACATGATACTGTTGTTCCCTGTATGATGTTATCCTTCTGTAATGTGAAATTATTGTTCCCTGTACCTTTATAGTATAACACCTATAGTACCTATCACAAGCATAATGAATTACTTTATAGTTTTCTATTTAATGTCTATAACTCCAATTAGTCTTGAAGCTTCTTGAGGGTACAACCCATACCATTTTGCTCCCAACGAGGAAGAAAACTTAACACTGGTTGTCTACGGTTATTATTCCCCGGTCTTACAGAGACAAGATTAGTCCTTTCTTTTATCAAAAAATATTGATTGAAAGTGGGCCAGCCTTATGGTGAGATTAGAAGGTTGCCTGAATTCATCATACCTGCTCTTTTCAAAACCATGTAGTTTCTTTAAGAGTTTGTAAACTTCCAGTCAGATTGGCCCCTCCTGTTAATAAGCTTATTTTGTGATAGACAGTAAGCTGAAATGAAGTCAAAGATTTAAATTGGGAAAGTGAGGGCTGGCCTGTAGCTCACTCGGGAGAGTGTGGTGCTGATAACACCAAGACCCCGGGTTTGGATCCCTATATAGGGATGGCCGGTTCGCTCACTGGCTGAGCATGGTGCTGACAACACCAAGTCAAGGGTTAAGATTCCCTTACCGGTCATCTTTTAAAGTATAAATAAATAAATGAATGAATGAATGAATGAATAGGGAAAGTGAGTGAGATACCACATTTTAAAAAAAGGGTTCACTTTTCCCTCCCCAACCTTGTGTCCCTCTCTTTCTCCCCTCCCTTACTCTTGTGTGTGTGTGTGTGTGTGTGTGTGTGTGTGTGTGTGTGTGTGTGT
>NW_007726147.1:26508-30823 GCF_000696425.1 Galeopterus variegatus
AGGAAGGAAGGAAGGAAGGAAGGAAGGAAGGAAGGAAGGAAGGAAGGAAGGGTGAGATACCACATTTAAAAAAAAGGGTTCACTTTTCCCTCCCCAACCTTGTGTCCCTCTCTTTCTCCCCTCCCTTACTCTTGTGTGTGTGTGTGTGTGTGTGTGTGTGTGTGTGTGTGTGTGTGTGTGTGAGAGAGAGAGAGAGAGAGAGAGAATATTCATATAGATAGATGAGGTGGCCAGCTGGTCCTCTGTAAATCATTTATTCAGCAAATATTTATTTAGTGCTTCATATATGCCAGGCCCTGGGCTTGGCACCGAGATACAGAAACGAGCAAACATAGTGCTAGCCTTTGATACATGACAGTCTAATGGTGGATAGATTTATAGCCAACATTATCGAGCATTTAATATATGCCAGATTCCTCCCAATATGTCCATGAGGGTGATAAGTATCATCAGTTTTTGCACTGAGAAAACCAAGCCTCAGAAGAGTAGGTAATTCACCTGAGGTCATTTACCTCATAGATAGTGGAGCTGGGATTCAAATCATCTTCTTAACTATGATTCTGTATTGCCATAGGAAAGCAAGGGAGTTCCAACAGAGTGAGTTAAGTGCCGTGTATCATAAGGTCCTCACTGTCTGCTGGGGTGAGGTGGGGATGGCAAGGAAAGCTTTCCAGGGAAAGTGCTTTTGAGTGGAGGTGATGGAAGGTGAGGTAGGGATGGGGGGCTGGAAGGATGGAGGTGCAGAATTATTCCAGACACCTGGGACAGCACATGTGAAGAGTTGAAGGAGAGAGGGAGCGTGTTTGGTTTTAGGAACTGAAAAATGTTTAGTATGATTAGAGCATATCCAGTAATTTATTCTAGGAACATTGGTGAGTCGTCAAAACATCTGACAGGGAGGAATGGGAGAAGCACAGATCTGTGTTTTAGAAAGTTCACTGCTTACAGTATGTGAACATATGACAAGGGCCCAACTCCTAAGGCAAGAAGAGCAGGTGAGATATGAGGTGGGAATGAAAGCAATCAAGATTAACTGAGGTTTTTGGCCTGAGGATCAGTAAGGAAAGAGTTGTCATTTATCAAAAAGTTGAAGATTAGGAGAGGAGCAGGGGAAAGTTAACCAGATGCAGTTTCAAAAATGGGACATAGATTTTTTTTTTTTTTGTCTTTTTTTATCTTTTTCCGTGTCCGGCAACGGATCGCAACCCTCAGTGTTGCCCCCGTACCGGACCGGGGACCGGCAACGGGATCACAACCCTCGGTGCTGCTCCCGCGCCTCGCTCAGCCAGTGAGCGGGAACCGGTCTGTATGTGGGATCTGAACCCTCGGGCGGGAGTGCCGCCGCGCTTCCCAAGCAGCGCACTTATCCAGTGCACCACCGGGCCGGCCCAAGGGACATAGATATTTAATACAAGACACTCACCCACTAGAAATTATCTTAGGTATAAGAGTCTTAAGGGGTCATATTTTACCAATGCCAAATCCATACACCCGGACAATGAAACCACCCATGAGTGATCACACAGAACTAGGAAAACTCAGAGCTAAGAGGGTACCTGTGGCAGTGATTCAATGAAAGTGATAGGACCATGGGAAACCTGGCAGGAGCATCTCTTGCTGCTGCTATAGGAGAAGTCCAGTTTTGTTGAGAAAATGAGTGAGTTCGAGTTGGGTAAGTGGTACTCTATACTCCAAAAGGAAAACAAAAATGAAGTTCTCTTTCTAGTTTAATCTAAATCCGTGCTGTCCTTAGTGTGCATGGCTATTTAAATTTTAGTTAAATTAAATAAATTCAGTTCCTCAGTCACACCAGCTACGTTTGTAAGTGTTCAATAGCCACATGTGGCTAGTGGCTGCTGCCCTCATTGGGCAGCAGAGATATAAAACATGGTCCTGCGCAGGTAAGTAAGAGTTTGCTTCTTTACTTTCGAACATCCTGCTTCAAAACGATGACAACTTAGGGCATTATAATGTCCAAAAATATTTGAGATTTTATTTTATTTTTTATTTATTTATTTATTTATTTATTTTGTCTTTTTTCGTGTCCGGCAACGGATCGCAACCCTCAGTGTCGCGCCCGTACCGGACCGGGACCGGCAACGGGATCGCAACCCTCGGTGTTGCTCCCACACCTCGCTCAGCCAGTGAGCGGGAACCGGTCTGTATGTGGGATCCGAACCCTCGGCGGGAGCGCCACCACGCTCCCAAGCGGCGCACTGTAGCAGTGCGCCACCGGGCCGGCCCCCAAAATATTTGAGATTTTAAATGTAAGTGGAATAATAGTACATTTGTAAAAATTCTGGTAATCTTTCCAACCAGGTAAGCGTGCTGTTGGCGTTGTAAGGACAGTCTATACAAGGATGGGAATTGTAAGGAACCCATTGTTATTTTCATTTTCCCATTTTGAACCTTCTTAAAAATTCTAAGATCATGTTGAACATTTCAAGAAAATAATATGAAAAGACCATATCTTAGTGCATTGGTTTATCTTCAAATTCAGTGTTTATGCAAATTGGCCTGGAGGGCTATTGTCTAAAGCTCTAGGAGTTAAGTCTATAAAGCAAATCACCAGAGGAACCTGAGAAGCATCTCAGGTTTACTGTCAATAAAGTAGGCAAAATCCTTTTGGTGAAACACATGAACATAAATAAGAGAGATGAAAGAAATTATCCAAAATCCACCTAAGAATGTTGAGAACTATCTTTAGCTTTTCAAAAATGAAAGACTTTACAAATGATAATCCCAAGTGTGGTGAAACAGGCACTTTGATGGGAATTTGTGAGAGCACTTTTTGAAACCAGTTTGGTAGTATGTATTTGAGCCTTAAAAATGGTAGCTCCTTTTGCCCAGTAAATCTACTTCTATTAATTTATCCCAAGGAAACAGTCCTTAAAAGCAGGAAATATTTTCTGTATAAAAATTTCCTCCCTTGTTATATATAATTTTTTAAATGGAGGCATTATCAGTGCCCAAATATAGAGAAAAGGTTAATTAGAATGTGATTACAATTATGTATAATTTTTAAAAAATGTATAGAATTAAAGCTGAAAGTCTCATCATGATGACAGTAGTTATTATAGGGAGTGCTGTTTTTCTTTTAGTTCTGCCACAGAAGGTAGGAATATATTTTTTCCTCATCTCTCAAAAGAAAACACAAAACAATAATTGTAAACTATTATTGGGCTTCTAACATAAGGATGAAATATATGTGACAGTAGTAGCACCAGATGAGGGGAAAGGGAAAGAGCTATATAGAAATAGTTTCTATATACTACTAGAATTAAATTAAACCCAAAGTAAACATAGGAATGAAATAACAAAGACAAGAACTGAAATCAGTGGAATTGAAAATGGGCAAATGATAAAGAAAATGGATGAAATTAAAAACAAAAACTAGTTCTTTGAAAAGATGCACAAAATTCATAAATCTCTAGCTAGTCTGATGAAAAAAAAAGACAATGAATATCAAGAACAAAGAAAGGAATGTCACTACAGATCCTATAGACATCAAAAAGATAATAAGGAATATAATGAGCACATTTGTATTAGTCCGTTTTTTGTTGCTAATAATAGAAAACCTGAAACTGGGTAATTTATAAAGAAATGAAATTTATTTCTTAGTTTTGGAGGCTGAGAAGTCCAAAGTTGAGGGACCTTGGACTGGTAAAGGCCTTCCTGGTGGAGATTCTCTGCAGAATCTCCTGAGGCAGTGCAGGGCATCACATGTGAGGAGGGGGAAGAGCGGTTGCTTAGCATGCTCACTTGCTTTTCTTATAAAGCCACTAATGCCACTCCTTTGATAACCCATTCATCCATTAATCCATGAATGGATTAATACATTCATGAGGGCAGAGCCCTCAAGATCCGATCACCTCCCAAAGGCCCCACCTCTCAACACTGCCACTCTGGGGATCAGGCTTCCACATGATATTTGGAGGGTCACATATTCTGATCATAGCAACCTTTGTGTCATTTAGAAGAAATGGACAGGTTCCTTGAAAGACACACATTGCTAAGAGTGACCCAAGAAGAAAATAGAATAATAGCCCTATACTGATTTAAGAGATTTAGTTCATAACTAAAACTTTCCCCTAAGAAAACCTTAGATCCCCCTGGCTTCTCTATTGAATTATTTCAAATATTAAAGGAGTAAGTAATAAAAATCCTGTACAAACTCTTTGAGAAAATATAGGAGAGAACATATCCAAACTTATTTTATGAGGCTAGTGTTGCCCTGGTAACAAAACCAAAGACATGGCAAGAAAAGAAGACTACAGACCAATATCCTTCATGACAATAGATATAAAAATCCTTA
>NW_007726147.1:31983-32269 GCF_000696425.1 Galeopterus variegatus
TAGTAGATAGGTACTGTACATTTTTCTTTTAGTTTAGACCAATGCAGATACAATACCTTCATTTTCTCTAAATAGATAAAAGTGATACTACCATTGTGTGCTCTGTGCAGTTTATATTAAATGATTTTAGAAATTCAAATGATACGTGTATAGCTTACCTAAAAATGTTACATTTTATAGGTTTTGTTAGCAGCTCCTTCTTAACTGAAATTTCTACTCTCCACAGTATTATTTTACCTATAGTTTTCTGCCTCACAAATTTTTCTAAGAGAACCCAGCTGCTATA
>NW_007726147.1:33884-40066 GCF_000696425.1 Galeopterus variegatus
AAAAAAATTGTTTTTTAACCTAATACATCCTAAAACAACACAGTCTGCCAGACCATAGTACATCCGTAATTTAGAGCAGCAGATGTTGCTACACATGCTTCTTTTTAAGACCAAGAAGAAGCACAAGAGAAAATAAAACAAAAAGTTCAAAACAGAAGAGAAACACGAAACAATACAGAGATGAGGGAGTTGGATAGCCAAAGGCAGTCGGTTAAATTAGCAAAGAAAGGGGATGTGGCGATCTGAACTCTTGTGTTTTTTATATGTATCTTCTTAAACACTTTGTAAGTCTTTCTCCTTACGTTAATCCAGATGTGATAACTTTCTACTAAATTTATTTTCTGTTAAAACTAGACTTCAATTAAACGGAGTGAAAAGTATTTGAGGTTCATTATAACATTTGATCCTCATACAAAATGTGAGGACCATCTAAAATGTGCTGCACTGTGGTAGAGTTCGTTGTTTTGTCTTAGAGTCTGCTAATGTTGTCATTTTGGTTTTAACTCTAGCTGATCCCACAGTTAAGGACTTAATCGGAGGCTTCACTGCTCTTCATTACGCAGCCATGCATGGCCGGGCTTGGATTGCACGTTTGATGTTAGAATCAGAATACAGGAGCGACATTATTAATGCAAAAAGCAGTGATGGCTGGACTCCCCTACATGTGGCTGCTCACTACGGTAGGGACTCATTTGTCCGACTCCTCCTGGAGTTCAAGGCCGAGGTCGACCCGCTCAGTGATAAAGGTACCACGCCGCTTCAGCTCGCCATTATCCGAGAGAGGTCAAGCTGTGTGAAAATCCTCCTGGATCACAACGCCAACATTGACATCCAGAACGGCTTCCTGTTGCGATACGCTGTGATCAAAAGCAATCACTCTTATTGCCGAATGTTCCTTCAGAGAGGGGCAGACACAAACTTGGGTCGCTTAGAAGACGGACAGACTCCTTTACACTTGTCTGCCCTTAGGGACGATGTGCTTTGTGCACGGATGTTGTACAATTACGGAGCAGACACGAACACAAGGAACTATGAAGGACAGACCCCACTGGCTGTTTCAATAAGTATTTCTGGAAGTAGTCGACCATGTTTGGATTTCTTACAAGAAGTCACAAGTATGTAATATAGTTATTACTATTACTGCATCTTGTTTAAAAAATGTGCATCTTCTGAGGAGCTTAAGGTGCTTCTATAACTTAAAATGACTAGACATTAATCATTCCTATAAGCCTGGCTTGGTAAGTAATGCCTCATTCATCCACAAAGAAAAAAAAAAATTCTCTATCACAAGATTTTATAAAAATTCAGTTGTTACTAATAGTATTAGAAGTAGACAGTAAGGGAGAGAGAAGATATGAAGAAAGGACAGAGAGAGCAGAATTTTTAGAATTAACAAAAATCCATTTTAGAACAAGGCAATTCCTCCTGGTCATAAGGATAGTCCTTCCAGGATTCCGTGGACTTCAGATTGAAGAATTAGGAGGAGTATCTTAGGGTTTAGATTCCTTAGCTGTGGAAATATCCTAGAATTTGTGCTTTATTGCTCAGTTGCTGTTCACATTTTAATTATGGCTTTTCTGCTTCATGTGAACCCACATGAGATGGAACAGTGGCGTTATTTATTTAGGTATCCTAATAATGCAGGTTAAGGATGCTAGAAACTGTTGTAAGAAAATATTTGTTAGCAGTGGGAAATTTGGCACCACTGTCTCTGGGCTGCATGGCTTCCATTGCATTTGACCTGTTTTTGTGGGGGCACTTTTTTTTTTAAAGCCCAGGAGTGTCTGACCCACCTTGCTGGTCTCTCTCTCTGTGTGTTGTTCGATATGGTAGCCACGGCGCCATGTGGCTCTTTGAGCACTTGTTATGTGGCTAATGCCACTGAGGAACTGAATTTTTCATTTAATTTTATTTCATTGTAATTTATTTAAATTTAAATGGCCACAAGTGCCTAGTGGCTCCCGTATTGGTCAGCACAGATCTGCCTGCCTTGGCAAAGGTGTTTTGGGCTGTCCGGTAAGCATCCTTTGCAGAAAGCTTGTGGAGTATGCAGAAGTGGCCAAAGCCGGGAGATGCACATGTGGTGCTGAAGCTGCTAGTTGCCTTGTATCTTTTTGTTGATGTTGTTGTTTGTTCTTTTAACTTTTACACTATAGACTTGGTTAAATTAGTGTGGCTGCCCTCAGCAAGGCATGTTACATACTCACATAAGTGCCTCAGCCCCTTTTGTTCTGTATTTTGCTCTGTATTTGGTTAATAGCATAGACTAGAGCTAGTCTGCAAGAGTTTGAGCCCTAACTCTGTCATGCATTAGCTGTGACCTTTGGGCAGGTTACCTAACCACTCTGTGCCTCAGTGTCCTCATCTTAAAATTGGGATAATAATATTTCTCTTATAGGCTTGTTATGAGGATTAAGTGAGTTAATATTTATAATACACTTAGAACAGTGCCTGGCACATGGCAAGTGCTATGTAAGTGTTTTTCAGAATAAAATATGTAACTAATAAAGTGGATGAGCAGCAAGGACTGGCTTGCTACCAACAGAATGAATCCATTAGATTCTTATTCTCCCCAACCTCCCTGTAGACTAAGGAGCAGAGTCTGCACGAGGAGACACACAGCCAGGTGGCTAGGAGCAGCTGTTGGGCATGACAAGCACGTAGGCAGCCCCCTATGTCCCTGAGCCCTCAGAGCTGCCGTTCCACCACAGCAGTGCTGCTGGACAGCAAGAATGCGGACTTAAAGAAAAGAGTCCCATGTACCTTCAGATTAGGAACAGATAGAAACATCGACAAGGACTGCCTCTGTCTGTGTTTGAGTTCTCCTGCATACACAGAGCAGAGCAGTGCACCTAGTAGGTCCTCAGTAGATGTTGGTTGGCTGGCTGACTGCATTCGAAAAGGGGTGAGGACTGAATAAACTTGGAGTGCTTTCCAGAAATGCTGGGCCAACTTTCTTTTTAAGGCTAGAGTTATCCTTTGCCTTCAGGTGCCTCAATGTAATTCATTACTTCTTGGCTCTCTAGTGGTGGTTCCTGCCAAAGATAAAGTTGCTGCTTCACCTGGGCATTCTTTGGCTCCAGTAGATTTTCTTTTCCTAGTGAATGATACAAGAGTACTTCAAAAAGTTCGTGGAAAAATAGAATTAAAAGATAATATGAATCTTTCCAAGAACTTTTTGAAGTGCACTCATGTGTGCTAGAAGGAGAAGCTGTAGCTGATACTCTTTGGAGCTCTCTACTGAGCCCTCTCTCATGGAAACCAGAGAGGAAGAAGGTCAGGTAGTGCAGGGAGCACAGTCAAATCTGCCTGCCCCTTCTGGCTTCTCACGCTGCTGTCACTGAGCTCTTGGTCTACACTCTCAGAACTTGGACTCACTGGGTGCAAGGACAGCAGAGGTGCCACTTGGTGGTCTTTAGTCAGGGCCATCTGACTGCTGGTTGCACCGTTTTCATGGAGCAGATTAAATTGGAAGAGACCCAAAAAATCATAATCCTGGAATTTGAAAACTACTCTAGCTTTTTCAAAAAATTGCTGTAAAAGCTCTGTTATATACTGCCTAAAGACAGAGCAGATTGAGTGGCTTAGTAGTAAAGTTGCATCTTCCAGTGCCTTTTTGATAATGAATGGAGGGAGAAGCCATGAAGAGCTACTGTTACTGTTCACCTACAGCCAGACCAGCATTCAGACTTCCGGAAACCTCCTCCTTCTAGAATGGCTGGAGCTCAGTGTGGCCTCCTGCAGAAAGTGAGTCAAGTGAAGAAGCAGCTTCTTTGCGCCCAGAAACAATAAACAGCTGAGAAGAGCTGAAGAGCCCACCTGAGTGAAGAGGATTGCCTTGCAGAAGGAAAGGTGTTTCTTCATAAGCTGGCAGTGCTTATGAGAAGCTAGTTTTTGGATTTTTTTACATTGTTTTCTACTTGAAAGCTGAAGAATGGAACAAATAAACTAAAGGGACAACAAAGAGAACAATGAAGGTGTGACCAGTGAAGAGTAGAAACGCTAGTGAGGACAGACCACAGGGGACATTTTGATGGCGGTCCATTGAGGGTGAGGCTCCCAGGGTCAGGGGGCAAACAGTGCCTTGCACCAGGGCCAAGGCTAGGGTGAGGCAAGCGAGGTGCGAGGGCACAACATTCAGGAGGTGCTTACGCTCGGGGTCATGCAAGTGCACACAGTGAAAGTTGAACAAATTGTGTGTAATTGCGTGGTTTGCACAAACACTGTTCTGGAGCTGAGGATCATGGAAGGTAACATGTGGCATGGGTTAAAATTCCTAGCCAAAGGTAAAGAGCAGAAGGTTGTAGGAATGTTTGCCCAGTTCAAAAGAGAAACTTAATATGTATGCACAAGAAAAGGGAAAGCACAAGAAAATGTTGTTAAAGAGTACAATCTTATAACTTTGCAAAAAGACTATTTCATAAATAAAGCTTCACCTAAGGATAGGATTAAATAGTAATAGAACCCACCAAAGGAACTGGATTGTAATTTAGTGACTTTTTTTCTTATCATATCTTGCCTCACAATGTAAACTCCTCTAGTCAAAGTATAGACCAACGAGTTATTCAAAATATGAAATCTTTTAAGAAAGAAAGACAAGATTTCTATGAGAAACCTGAACCTTAGGCAGTAACTAGCAAAACCTTTTAATCTTATACTTAAAAAAAAGATGAGATTTTAATGATCTGCATTCTGGAATTTTGTTGAAAGAGAAGTAGGAAAGAACTTACAGTTTGGGGGTAAAGCCCACCTTGGAGTGCTCAAGCACAAATTATAGACATGGTAAGGTAGGGTCTGCACTTCACCCAGCCACTCTGCAGGTGGAAGAGAAGGGCTGAAGAGCACTGGTGCCTGCGGTTCCTTGTACAAATGGTGTGAAAATTGGAGGAAAGTTTTTCATAATGCAGACCAGTCAGAGTTGAGATGGTTCCCCACTAGGGAATGCCACTTGACAGGAGGCACTTTCCATGTTTGATTGGCTAGATTATTTGCTGAAAAGGTGCTATGTTGTGCTACCTGCCCAGGAAATCCTTTCATTGTAATGCTTTACCCTTTCTGTAAAAGAGGGAAATGTTCAAAAGGCAAAGTGGACTCAGACTTGGTGAGCAGACAAGGTCCAGGGCTTTGCAGGCATCAGCTTGTCACCCCTTCCTCCCTGTGGCCAGTGACATCCACATGTGTATTGTGTTTGGGAACTTTGCCTCCACAGAGCAGCTGCTCCTTTGTTAAGGCATTTGATAGTCAAGATTTTACTCTTACCATCATAATTTCATTGGTTTAAAATTAATAATCATAGTTATTTAAGTTCCCTGGCCAGTAATTCAACATCTGTGTCATATCTAAGTCTGGTTCTGATGTTTGCTTTGTCTCTGCAGACTTTTTTTCCTTGCCTTTTAATTTTTGTAATTTTTTATTGAGGCTAGACATGATATATAGGGTAATAGGAACTGAGGTAAATAAGACTTTACTATGAGGTTTTACATTAATCTGGCTGGAAATTGGGTTGTGTGTCATGTTTGCTGGAGCTGCAGGTGCCAGGGGGCTCAAATTCCTCCAGTGTCCTTGTTTTTGTCTCCCCTTTTGACTCTGGGCTTCCTTAAGTACTCCTCCTCAGAGAATGTGCATCTCTTAGCTCTTCCCACTGTAATCGCTGGTGTTACATCACAGCCCTGCTGATGTGGTTGTAGGGTGTTGGGGAGGGCCAGTGGTCTATAATCTTCTAAGTCTCAGCCTTTTTAGTGGGTCTGTGTCCCTGGGCCGCGACCTTCATCAGTGTTTCCTCTTGTATAGTCTTTTCCAACCCCGTGAAGTGAGACAGGAAGGCTAGAAGGGGGCTGGAGCCAGAGAAATGTCCATTCCCCAGATTGGATAAGACTCTGGTGAAGTCTTTTCCTTTGGAGAGCAAAGAAAACTTCTTTTCATCATGGAGAAGGTTCTGGGTTCATTTCACTATGGTTAGTTACTCTTACCCTCCCCACCCAGAGCCATGGGATGGGGAGGTCTTTATTGGCTCTTCACTTTGAGGACCCAGTGGGGTTTCTGGAAGTAAAACAAATGGGCGGTGGCTTCCTGAGACTGGCTCTCACTCTCAGGCCGGTCTAAACACAGCTTCTGGCGATGTGTCAAAATTACCATTTAAGTGTTTCTACCAGTTTATGGCCCCAGTGGCTTTTGCCCCAGCA
>NW_007726147.1:40076-43957 GCF_000696425.1 Galeopterus variegatus
CTTGCCCTAATACTAGCATATTTACTACTTTAGGATGTGCAGAGATCAATGATTTCTAAAGTTTGTCTATAAAATTTTGGCATTATCAGATACTGTGTGGTAAAAAGGATTCTTGACTCAAATCAGTTTGGAAGACTAGTACTTTAGATCCTAGATCCCAGTTTCAGAGATTCACTATGCCCAGTAACAACACATCAAAGGTGCAAAGAAGTCCTTGAGTAAACCATTTAACTTTGTTTACTAGTGTCAACAGCTTACTTTCCCAGCTTACTTTTATAGAACTTTTTTTTTTTTTATTTCTATGACAAGCTCTGGTCCAGATTATTCCTAGGGCAGAAAATATGCTAGTTGGGTTTGTGTTAATATCCTAGGGAGTCTGAGTTGAGGCAGTGATCCGTGTTTCTAGTAGACACTGTTCAAAGACTGGAAGTAATCATTAGTATGCTTCGGTTGTATGTAAAAGGTAGGACTGGGGGCCGGCCCGGTGGCGCACTCGGGAGTGCGGTGGCGCACTCGGGAGTGCGGCGGCGCTCCCGCTGAGGGTTCGGATCCCGTGTAGAGACCGGTCCGCTTGCTGGTTGAGTGCGGTGCGGGCGCGACACCGAGGGTTGCGATCCCATTACAGCTCATGAAAAAAGACAAAAAGGAAGAAGAAAAAAAAAAAAAGGTAGGACTGGGTTGTATTTTATTTGTATGTTTTAAGGAATTAAATGGCCCATATTTCTTAAAAAAAAAAAAAAAAAAGATTAGGTAGATGGGATTTGAATGGTGTGAACTGTTCTGCAGGAGACTTAATCTGTCTAGTACTTAAGCTAGTTGAGGAACATCAATCACAGATGTTTAAAAATATATCTTATAAGATATCACAGTAACCTGAAATATGTTTTTGTTTAAATTTCAGCAGTAGTCGAGTACTATGTTTTAGCTGTAGAACTAAAACTTTAAAAACAAGATTTCAAACTTAAAACCTTTTAAAAAAAATAAGGAGTAATAAAAATCATGACTCCTTTAAAAAAAAAAATCTTAAGGAAGTGAAATTTAAGCTGTGGCTGTCTCAGCTAAGTCCAATGCAGTGATAGGTATGTGAGCAGATGGTCACACAGAATGCCCCCACATCAAGTGCTCTTACCTACTGTGTTCCTGTCAATTGCTGCTTTGACTTTTTTGTAGGATATTTTTTCAAAACAGTGTTACAGAATGTAACTCTTTGGAGAAATAATTTGTGTAACACATCTTAATTAAGGTTAATTTTGATTATTGATTTTTTTCTAATAAATTGGGGATTTTGCCAGACATCTGTATCATGGCTCTATTAAGTTTTCCAGTCCCAATTATTAAAAATCAGTTTTAAAAATGAAGTAGAACAGTTTTAAGTCCAATTATACCACATTTTAACATTCTTTGATACAGAAAATATTTTGCTCTGTACTTTTTTCATAGTGTTTGTATTACTTTCTATTTATAATGTAAGCATCTGAAGATTTCTTGTCATTTGTTAGTAAGCCATATATGGTTTTGTTTGGTTTAGTGCAAATGGAAACTGTAGGTCAAAGTTCATTTGCCTATGAAAAAAATGTAACCAATAGACAAATGTGATAAGGCTGATAATATTGTCTACATTTAGATTCTATCTAAGAGAATACCATGATTTTTTATTTTAAGGGGATGTAGAAACTGCCTTTGTCCTATAAAGTAAGATTTGTTTAGTATATTTCATACCAAGTCCTGTGAATGGAATTCAGAGGCAAGAGCAAAGGAATAAAATGTGTTTATGTCAGGGTTTTAAAATGGGAACCTGAGATAAAATGATACTGGGGACGATTCCAGATGTTGACCTAAGGTGGAGAGGTTCTTGAAGGAAAAACAGTCAGATTGTATAAAGCAATCCAGAGGAGGCGAAGACCTTCTCTCTCTATTTCTTTACGTACACCCCTCCACCTCCAGTCTCTACCCCCCACCCCTGAAGAAAAACCTGGGACTTTATTTTGCTTTCATTTTATTCACTTAGGTTATTTAAAAATGCTTTGCCTTTCTGTTAACCTTTGTGAATCCAGAATTTTTATCCAAATAAATAAATCTACCCTATCGTAAATGCAGTGATGGTGATGTCAAAGGGAGGTGATTTAGGATATTTAATTTCCTAAATTATGCTGTTGGCCCTGGTTTGTAGTTTATACTTGACCAGACCCTTCAAAAGCTGATTTCCTATTTTATACCAGCCCAATTATTACTAATGATGGACTTCTTTACAAAATTGAAAGACTAACAACCCTTTAAACTATTATGTAATTCCATTGTAGTTCATTAGTATGAATATCCTGTAGTTTTTCTGCATCCCCCAAAGCGTTTATCATCCCTTAAATTACACTCTTTTGTGAGATGTCCCCCAGGTTTTCCCTGTTATAATCCTAGTTGTTCTTTAACAGGGTAGGGATTAATTTTCTGAGACGCCTGGTAAATAGTGTTGATTTTTTTGCTTCCATTCCCTTTGTTCTCTTCCTCTGCCTCTACCCTCCTCCTCTTCCCTGCCCCTTTAATCTTTGGGACAGTGGGTTGTTGAGTACATAGTAGGTGCTCAGTAAATACTTTTGAGTGATCTGTTGACAAGAAATAAATACTTCTATTTCAGTCATAATCTTGTATTAAAATGCTATTTCTGAAAAAAAATATAGCTCCTTAGTCTTACAAATAACAGTAATTACAATGAGTAGTTCTTATTACTCTTTATTAGTTAGTCTACTTTTCACTCAGCGATACTGACATAGGACAGCATGAGTTACTCTCTGCATATTCCTGGACAAACAGGATGATGATACCTCCCACTTCATCATTGCATATCTTTTTATACAATTAGAAGTCCTCATATCTCTACCTGATTCCAGTCAGGTAGTGATTTCCAGAATACTATTTGCATCAATTTTCCCAGGACAGTTTCCCAGTAATATACCAATTGTTCCTTTACTGTTAAGCTGTAAACCAGTTTTCTTACTATCTTAACATCAGGAAGATGGAGACTCCAACTTCCAAGAGGGGCCCTCTGCACTTCTGGGAATGGGAAACAACTGCAGCAGTGCGCCACCGGGCCGGCCCTAGTTAGTCTACTTTTCACTCAGCGATACTGACATATGACAGCATGAGTTACTCTCTGTATATTCCTGGACAAACAGGATGATGATACCTCTCACTTCATCATTGCATATCTTTTTATACAATTAGAAGTCCTCATATCTCTGCCTGATTCCAGTCAGGTAGTGATTTCCAGAATACTATTTGCATCAATTTTCCCAGGACAGTTTCCCAGTAATATACCAATTGTTCCTTTACTGTTAAGCTGTAAACTAGTTTTCTTACTATCTTAACATCAGGAAGATGGAGACTCCAACTTCCAAGAGGGGCCCTCTGCTCTTCTGGGAATGGGAAACAAAGATTATCCTTAAAAATATTTTAAAATTATTATTTTAAAATTTATTTACCAAATACTTACTATGGGCTTGGCACTATTCCAAGCACTTTACCAAAATTAACTTTTTAAACAGTTATAAAGCCTTTGAGGTGGGTGTTATTATTATGAAAAAACAAGTGGAGGGTTAAGTGGCTTGCCTGAGATCACACAGATTGTCTGTGGCAGGGCTAAGAGCCAAACCCAGGCAGTCTGGTTCTAGACTTAATGCTCTTAACCACTATGATACGCCTCTGTCATTAAAAGTAATTCTGCAGACAGGAGTTACATATCGTCAAGAAATCTTTAAAAGATCAGATCCTCCTAAAATATTAAAGGACTACCAAGACACACTGTTTAAGGGGAACAAAAATCAGTAGCAGATTGAGTAAAGCGTTCCGATATGTGTTTAGGCCTAGAATACACATTTTTCCCTGGGAAA